>NW_026705279.1:612500-871933 GCF_029867415.1 Vicia villosa | reverse complement strand
CCCACAAGCACGTGGGTCTGTCTCCCCACGAGGACAGCTATTCTCCACCAAAATCCCACTTGCAAGGAGGAATGGGTGGGTTTCCAATTTCTCACGGCCCAAATACCATTCTGGATCCATCAGAGTCTTTTCCAATGAACCTTGAGGGCAAGGTTCTTGTTGGGCCCGGGAGTAATGATAAGAAGCGGCCCAATAGAATTAAAAAGAAGGCTGTTTGGCTAAAGGACTTCGTATGAACTAGGGAGGGAGGTCCATTTAGTATTTTTAATCAAGTTGTTATTTTATGTTTTTATCTTTTTCAGCCCATGGCCCATGTAGTAGATCAAACCCTACTACTATTTAAACATTGTATGCTGCCATATTATGTCAAGAAGAAAAGTTGATTTTATCTTATTGTCTTTTAATGCTTTCTAGATCTAGGGTTATTGAACACATATCTATCAGCCTCCTAGAAGAATGGTTAACTCATATATCACTTAACATCTAAATAATTCCATATTAAAGTAATGAAACAACAATAAAAGGATGTGTCCAACTACACAGAGTTGACAAAAAATGGTCATCAACACTAAATATAAGTTTGGTCTTATTTTGACATGTTAGCTAACAATAGATCATTCATAGGGTAATATAAGATAGTTGTTTTGCTACGGGTTTAGTTTTGTAGTGACACTGCCGCCGGAATTTTGTGCATATGACGAGAAAGTGACTCCACATAATGGAACGGTAATGAAAACAACTAAAGATTATTTTTATTTTTAATTTCCAAATCTTGGTAGTGTTCAAGTCTCCAAATTGATTAAAAAACAAATTCATTTTCTTCTTCATTCTTTTTCAAATTGATTCAAAACTCCATTAATCTTTCATGTTCATCCAAGGCAAAATAGATTATAGCCAAATCAAACACTAGCATACAAGCAAGCATATACACAGGAAAGATTACCGGTGGATTCACGGATCAGCGGGGCGGTTCCGATCTGACTTCGCGAGGAGGACGATCAAAGTTGTGTCGTGCGGCTGCGAGTTGCCTGGTGATGCTTCCTGTTGTGTAAATTTGAAGGGCAGCTCTGGTGATGCTTCCTGCTTGGTGTGCATTTTTATGTCATGGAGAGAAGACTAATGATTTCAAGGTCTCTCCACATCAGTGAAAGCTTATTTATCATGATTTCAAACATTCACTGTAGATTTGATAATGTGAAGAATGAGGGTAACAAGGATTTCCCTACCAACAGTTTGATTAATTGCTCTTGAAAATTTCTGGTTTTTTAAGTTATTTAAAGGGGGCTTAAAACCCCTGCAATCTATCTATTTTTAATTAATATTGACTTTAATTGACGTGGCGTTACACGTGGCGTGCCACGTAAGCCTCCGTTAGTTAAATTTAACGGGAGGGACTAAAAATAGGACGAAAAATATTGCGAGGACCATTGTTTGAAGAAAATTTTTGCAGGGACTAAAATTGAAAGTTGTCATATTTACAGGGACTAAAAACTTATTTAACCCAAAAAAAAAAAGAATCACCATTATCATCGAATATTCATAATCATATACAAAGCTCTTAAAACACAGTAATGGAGGAAAAACCTAGAGGAAGGTGATGATCCCTCTTTACCCTTCATGCATTAACACCTATATAAGAGTAGTTCCCCCTACCTAAATTTCCAGTAGCTAACAAGTTTGGTTATGGCTTTCTTCTTCTCCCTCAAGACCTTGTTCTCCTTCACTCACTCTTGCCTATTTTTCCCAGTTGCACAATTTCTAGGTATCAAACTTTTGGTTCATTCACTTTACCATATATATTTAACCTAATATCATTTTTAATAATACCACACTTTGCTCTCAATTTTTTTATTCTACTCCCACCCTCTAATTTCTTTTTAATTTTAATTTCTATCCACAATATCTCTATTTTCCTTATTTTTCTATTATTTTATTATTTAAGTCAAATAAAACTATAATAAATCCCAATAAATTTCATAAAACCATATTACACATAATATTACCGAAATAATTAAACAACAATAATAAAATACAATTAAACAATTTAATCAAATTTAGGGTATTACATATGACGTCTCAACTTTATATAAGTTGGTTGTCATACATTTTTCAATCACCCAAATATATAATAACCAAAATCTAGATCTAAAATATTTTTTTCCACTCATACTACTCTATTCTAATATGGTATCAACAAGCTAACTCAATGCACGAATGAGCACCATCCTATTTGTCACTAAGTGGTGGTACATTGTCTCACACTCAATAATTATATATTCACCTTATTAACGAAACATAATAAAATAAAGTTTATATTTCATTCCATACCGCTCTATTTTATTTCGTTCCATTAATTTTAAATACTCTAAACATCACACTTTTATTGAATTTGTGCAATATAACCCGATATTTTTTATAAATTATGAAAAAAGTTACAAAAACAACATATCATAAATAGTTTAATTGACACACATATACATATACAATATAGATTTTTTTAACGGTTTAAATAAAAAATCAAAATGTCAATTTATTCAAATTATTGAAATTACAAGTACTTAAGCTAATTTGTCTTCAAAATATAGGTAAAGTAATTTTTTTAGACATATCCCAACTCTTGAATTACCGAAAAAAATATGAAACTTTAAGAGATTAAAGACAGTGCATTGTGTAAAATAATTTTGTATTGTTATGTAACAAAAATTCATTAATTAGTCATGTGACACAACACAAGTAACTTAAAAACAAGGGTTAAATATATAAATCCCCCTGTAATATTAGCGAGTTTCCATTTAGCCCCCTATATATTTTTTTAATCACCCCCTTAACTTATGTAGATTCTCTCATTGCTGCCCCCTTCTGGCCATGTGGCATGGAATCTTTAGTTGAATTTGCTCGCGTGGCATTTTGATTAAATTGTTATGTTATTAAACTAGTAAAGGACCCGTGCGCTCGCACGGGTCACGTAAAGTCGGTATAAATATTTAATATATTTAATATGTTTATGGTTAAAGAATTCTAATAAAAGTTATAATAATTAAACAAAAAAAATTCGTAAATAATAATTAGCATATCCATATTAATTTAATGTATAAATTTTTATTTGTTTTCAATATGATATTAAAATTGGATAAAAAAGTTCATAGTATTATAAATAAATAATTATTATAAAAACAATTAAATAAATAAAGTTTTAGATACTGTAGAAATGATGTACTAATGTGAAATAGCGGGTCACGTAAAGTCGGTAGGAATAAACATTAAACAAAAAAAATTACGGTTAACGATTTATATAAAATAATATATTAATTAAGATAAACAATTTATTCGATGATAATTAAAAATTCAATATAAATTTAAATAGGTATTTTTAATTTGTTTTTTGCTATAAATATAAAGTCATGTTTGATGCACTAACATGTTTAATAATCTATGCAACGAAATAATTAAGTATTTGTATTACATTATATAATAAATATAAATCAATCAATTATTTTCCCACCCAATAAAATCATTTGACTTTTAGATTATGGTGTGAAATTAATTATTACTATTAAAAAGATATAATTAAATTTACTTCTGCATGTACAGAAAAAGGCATTTCAACAGTTTCCAAAAACTTGTGCACGTTTACCTACTGAAAGGAAGTCTAACAGGTAATGGGAGTTTGAGTATATATAGTACAAAGGACACAGTTTTTTTCCACTCTTCAAGTACCAAATCCTGAAACCTAATCCGTGAGTTGGAGATTTCACAAAATGGGTAGCTTCTCCCAAGTTGCAAAGGCTTGCAGGTACTCTTCGTTCTTTTTTTTCTGTAATCGAATCTCATTGTTTCGTTTGTTTGTTATGAAATGTCACTTTTGTTCATTATTTTTTCTGATTTTGCAGAACTATGAAATTTTTTGTTGTTCAAGACCCAGTCAAACGATTGGCGATTAAAAGGAGGATGAAGCAAAGATCGAAGATGTTGCGGATGAGTTTGAAGACGAAGAAAGAGCGGATTACCAAGTTGTGCACTGAGTGGGCTTTGCATGTGATGGATGGTGTTGCATGCGCCTGGCAAAGGGGAAGTAAGATTCAGAACATAGCAGGGGTGTGGCAGGATGAGATGCTTGGAATCAGGTGGTCGGGGAAGCATCAGGAATTGAGGGGTGGCTTGAGGTTCGCTGTACTTGAAGACGTGGATTTTTTAACGGATGTTCTGGGAAGTGTTGGACTGGAGATAAACCCCAGAATGATAGAAATATCGAACTCAGTGTATATTGGGAATTTTTTCTTTGAAAATGAAAGGTATAAGAATGTTATTATCCGATTTTCCGAAAAGGCATGCTATTAGGTTATATGAATTCAATTTAAATTTAAGCATTAAGTCTGTGTATGTTGTTTAAATGACAGAGAATGGATGATATGGACAGAGTTGGTGGAGAAGCTGAAAAGAATGGTTAGATATATGTTTTACGTGTTAAATTATTTGTTGCTGTCATTGTATGTTTCTGAAAGTTAACAGAAAAATTATCATTCTGTTGTATTGCAGGGTTAAAGAATATGTGTTGTTGGGTATTGATGGCTATGGTGAATGAAGAAGTGCAAAGTTTTGGAAGAACAGTAGATTGTTTTGGATGATGTTGTTGGGCTTTTTTTTTTTTCTATTTCAGTTGTATGTGGATTAATGTTATGTTTAAGACTTTTTGTGTTTGTTATTCATCAGTTTTCTTTGGATTGAAACAGCTAATGTTATCCTTGCTACTCTATAATTGCAATATAATAGTCATATGCTTTGCAACAATGTGGTGAAAATCAAATGGATGAGCATGGTTTAAAATTATCATTTATGTACTCCTGTTAGTATAATTTGGTTATGTTTAATATTTTACTTATTTTTCAACATAAACTTCAAGTTAATAGGAGAATGGGAACTCTGATATATATATTGAAATATGCACATAAGCATATCAGTATGGCTAATAAATCTTGAAACATGTATTATAGTTTAGTTAAGTATGTATACAAATATATATATAACTTCCCAATGTTTTTGAAACATATTAGTAAGTGTTGAAGAATAGTAATAAAAATGTTTTGTATAATATTAAAATTAGTGGGATCAATAAGCAAAGTAATATTAGAAACTATAAATTTCATATTAGATTGTAAAATTAATTTTTATTTAATAGGCGAGTGGAAAAAAAACAACTTGTCAACTTTTCTTAGTAAAAGATATTCTTTTGTGTAATTAATATTTTTAAAAGAATTATATATGGATTATTTATCAACTATTATTTGCATAAACTTTAAATTATGAATAATATATATGTTGATAAACACACATAAGGATGTCAATATGTGTAAAAAATATTGTAACATGAATTATAACTGAGTTAATTATGTATAAGAAAAGATATATAAATTCCTATTGTTTTTTTAATATGTCACAAAGTGTTGAAAAATAATAAAAATAGGTTGTTGAAATTTATTTCCATAGGATTTTAAAATTAGTGGGATGAATAAGCTAAGTAATATTATAAAATATTATTTTATTAAACTATTTAGTAATTAATTTACAATAGATGTGTGAGTTGAAACCAACATCTTGACAATAATCATATATTGAATATTTATCTACAAATATTTACATAAATTTTTAATTATTATAACATTGGTTTGATTTATTAAATGTGATTTTAAAAAATAAATTTTTGAAATAAAGTAGGATTGATAGAAACTATTTTTTGTTCCTAAAAAGTGGATTTTAATAAAAAATATATAATGTTATGTTTTTTAAAACACAGCAAAAATTAGAAAAGAGTAAGTAATAAAAAAAACAAAGGAAATCTAAATAAAACTAACGTGTACTGCATGGAATAGGTAGAGTTTAAAAAAAGTATATGCATGTATGTTTAGATTTAAGAGATAGAGATAAATTAAATGGCTTTCTTTTCGTTAGACTACAAAGTGTTGTTTTCAAATTAATTAGTAAATGTTTTGGTTACACGGGGGATCATAGGTAACAGTCATTATTGATTGAGATAGGGGTCATTTACTGAATAAGTCTAGGGAAAAGAAAAAGGAAACGTGCAAAGTTGAGTTATAACATATTTTGAACTGTTTACATTACACAACTTCTCTCCTTCTCATTCCAGTCTTTATCAAAACACTTACATCACTTCTGGAGATAGCAACAGTCTTCGACGATGAGGTTTGGAAGAAAGCCAGCGTATGGGTGGTTTCCAGATGAGGAAGAAGAAGTTATCAGGTTAGATACATGAATTCCTATTTAATTTATTTGTTTTGGCATAAAGTTCATGTGCGATCTAGTTAGGTTTTAGGGTTTTTTTTTATTTCTGATGCATGCTAAAATAGATTTGTTTGATTAAAAGATCATGATGTGAATGGAGTTTACTGTTTAATATTTCCCAGATCAGGTCTTCGAAACGTTGTGGGGGGTCAAGTTGTATTGCAATTTTTGTTTGCCTGATTCTGTTAATCTATGAAGCATAGGTGTTTTATTCTGGGCCAATAGTGTGGTGTTATATATATTTTAAAGTTGTTAATCTTTCAAATATTCCCTGTACATGGTATATTTGGGGTGTTAATCCGTATTTGGGATTAATAATGTGCTCATGCAACTATAATTTTTCTTTCAGTGAGGAGGAAGCAATGAACGAAATTCAAAAACTCGTAGGTGAGGTTGAAGATGGCTCAGCTTCACAATCATCTGTCAGGTCGGTGAGAAAGGGTAAAGCAAATTCTAAGAAATCTGTTAGATTTGCAGAAACTTGCAACAATGTCCCTGCAGTTGTTCCAAATGTCAACAATACTGTTGTTCCTATGAGTAGTGTGAAGCTTGAAGAAGTTGATGTCCCCCTTGTCTCTGCGAACGATAATGTACAGACTAACAAAAAAACTGAGAAGTCAAAAACTGTTGTTGATAAAACAGTTGGGAAGAAAGCAGCTGAAGTTGAGAGGAGGAGTAATAGCAAAAATCTTGGAAGGACTGCCAACTTAAGATCTGTTACAGATGGGAGTGAGAGGAGCACAATGAAACTTGCGAAGAAGGGGAAAAATGTTTCAAATGTTAGGATAAGAATGTGGGGAGGAAAGCCAACATACTGCTGGGATATTGCTATAAAGAATTCAAGAGTAAAAAAGGATAATGTCCAGGTAAGCATACTGAAAATCGACCTCATATTTTAATACTTTGCAGATCTCAAGTGTTTATTCAATGAAAATTTGTGTTGTTGCAGCATTTCCCTAAGCAGATAGCAATAGACTGCTTGGCAAGTAATCAGAAGGAGGTAACTATTAGAGATTGTGATTTGAAACAACAATTCAAGTGTACTGTGAAGACGGCATACCGCAACGGGGCTCCGAGTCCGGCTGAGAAATACATGACTAAAGGATGGTACGACTATGTGAAGACCAAGGGGTTCAAGAAAGGCGACACACTGACTTGTCAGTTGGCGAGACATGGCACTTTCATTTATGTTACGATGAAGAAGAAGTGATGGGGCTGTTGAAAGGTGGTGGAAGTACTTTGCTTTTTTTGTCTGTTGTTGAAGTAGTTTCAAAGACCAAAGTCTTTGAATTTTTTGTATCTGGTGGTGACTTTTATAACTTATCTGAACAATGTTTTTTGTTTCCCCTATGGGTTGGTACTTTGCTCTAATGTTGAATGACTTTATCAAGACTACTATTATGGCACATGCTAAATTTTGAATGGTTATATGTTTTGCAAATCCTTGTGTTCTACATACTTCATGGTTGCTCCTTTACATTGGCCATCATGATTGGATCATGTGTGTTAAAATAGTTTATTTACATGAATTATATATGAAATGTTTTTTTAAGAAATTTTGTTTGATAAACAATTTACCATGTTAAAACCAAATTACACTTTATAAAGAATACATATTATACAATCAGCTTATATATATAGCAACTTCAATTTATGTAGGCAAACATATTTATTAAATGTATGGAAGGAAATATAGTGTCATGTATATTTAAAGGTCTGATTTGTAACATCTACTAACTACTAAAAAAATTGCAATAATTAATTTTTTGTTGTTAAAACTCGTTTACCAAACATGCTGGATATTTGTACATATAAAAAATGTAGGCCCATCAGTGTTGTCTGGCCCAAAAAATAAGGGTTATCACTATCTATCTATATATAGAATTTTTTGTCATAATGCATCAGAATTGAGGTCCTTATAAAATTTAATTCTGATATGGTGAAGTGGGGAGTTCCATTCGTCCCTTCTCCATCAAGCAGGTAAGTATAATTTGCATGCATGTTGTAATATAATAAATGGATTCCCCTGTTTTCTAAAATCTTTGCTTAATAGCAGTGTTATTCTTTACAATTTGTGTTTCAGTGATCCTGAGAGAGACAGTCTTGAATGGGCTCATAACATTAACAAAGAGTTTGAGCAAGAGCAGGAAAAGATGTTTGAAACACTCATAAAAGATGGGTTTCTTACTGAAGCTGAGTGCATGGCTGATCACACCGGGGAGGTAAAGTGGAAATCTAATATCACAGAAGCGAACATGCGAGGCCAAAATGCTCTGGTAAGTTCAAAACCCAGTTAAATCCACTGCCGTATATAGATCTATATATATCGTGGGTTAATAAGTAGAAAGTTATAATGCAGAATATTCCAATGGAAATATCAAGGACATGTTTTCGTAAAGACCAAAATGCAATAAGGATGGTAGATCTTATTGACGGAAAGGGATATCACTGTCGTATTCTTAAGGCTGGCAGGAATGAGTATGAGAAACGTATTGGAGTTGGTTGGTACGAATTTGCAAAGTCAAAAAATCTTCAAGTTGGAGATTTCATAGAATTCTCCATGATTCCATTTTCAGATCTGATGTTTGCGTTCTTGGGGAAAAAAGTAGCTGATTAGGATGTAAAGATGTTACTTGTAGCTTTAAATTTGTTGTTGATGGTACTTAGATTGTAATCACAGATGGCTCTGTAATGGATTTAAATTATGGTTATCAACGTGAATATTTTTACTATGCTAAGCTTTGAATTGTTGATGTTCTACAATCATTGATATTATGGCAGCTATAATTCATCGTAAGTCTTCAATCCAGTTGTACAGATGAAAATAAATTATCAGTATGCAAAGATGATATCAAATCTTCCATTCATGACAGTTAATAAGTTGTTTAAGTTGTAAGCTAATTTTAGGCAACTGAGCACAAAACATATACCAATAACAACAGGTCCATAAATATTGCAAAAACTTATAGACTACACATTTTCAAACACTTCTTTGAAGACAACATTTGTTGTGGTGGTCAATGGAAGTTTCTCCTTATCATGGATCAAGATTTTAAGGCCTTTTCTGCTCTTTACTCTTGAAACTGCAACATATAACTGGCCATGGCTGAATACGCTCCTCGGTAAATATATGCCAACATGATCCAAAGACTGACCTTGAGATTTATTAATAGTCATAGCATAACAGACTGTTATAGGAAACTGTCTTCGTGTCATCCTGAATGGCCATGGCGTCTGCGTTGGAGTAATGTCCATTCGGGCAATATAAATGATACCGCCGATGTTCTTGCCTGAAATGATTTTAGCTTCGATGACATGATCAGCCAATCTTGTAACGATTAGACGTGTTCCATTGCATAAGCCTTCTGCTTGATCAATATTCCTGAGCAGCATGATTGGAGTATTTACTTTCAATCTGATCCTATGATTAGGAAGTCCCGACGTTCTCAGTCCATTCAGAAACTCAGGAGTTAAAACATCAAAACATTCATTGCCATCACCATCATGCGTGTCGACTGAATCAGAGCTTAGGTATTCTTTTTCATCCCCTGAAAATGCAGTGCCTTTATATTATGATCTCTTAAAGATGGAAGTGAAAAATCGTCGGATAAATTTTCACAAAAAATTAAATATTACCTGGAAGATTGTCTAATACATAGTGATTTATTTCATCTACTGTCTCAATTGTTCCAGCCAATATTGCCCTTGACTGCAGAAAAGCTACATTATTGAATTTAGCTTCAAAATTTGGATAAGTGTTTTCGAATATGGCTCGAAGGGGATCATCGAAATTAGATATCAAAATATCTGCTGGGATATCAATATCAGCATAGCCATCGTTAGGTTCTGCCAGTTTTCCATCTCCAACTTTTAATATCCAATTTGAAAACCGTTCTAACTCGGATGCCGATATGGTCGTCCCAGATTGCTGAAGCCTCATGTTTTTTGTAAGTTTCAGAACCTTACAATGATCCCAAATGTATGATGAATTGATAGTTGCATGAATTATATCTGAACGGCTGCCTCTTGGAATAACCGGTAGAATCTGTCTGAAATCCCCACCAAACACAATTACCTTCCCACCAAATATTTTATCAGATGACCTGGTTCCACCCATGATATCTCTGAGTGTTTTATCCAAAGCCTCAAAACAAAATTTGTGACACATGGGAGCTTCATCCCAAATTATCAATTTAGATAATTTTAGCATGTTACCCCTGTCACTACCCTTGTTAATGTCGCATGTCGAAGATTCAAGTGTGGGGATCGGAATTTTAAATTTCGAATGTGCCGTTCGACCACCGGGGAGCAAAAGGGATGCAATACCTGAAGAGGCAACTGTCAAGCATATTTGTCTTCTTGATCTTATGTAGGAAGCTAATGTTCTCCACATGTATGTTTTCCCTGTACCGCCGTATCCATACAAAAAGAATACCCCTCCGTTCTGGGTATCAACAGCTGTCAAGATTTGTTTGAACACATCTCTTTGTTCATCTGAAATAAAGTCAACACATAATTTAGATGCTTCATATTAGAAATATAAGTTTCTAAGTTATATGAAATTCTTCTGCCTAATTGATGTTAACTACTATTTACACCTGTGAGGTTATTATACAGCGTATTAAACTGTTGAAGTTGTTCAGCAGGATCGTAGTTTCTCTCTTCGTAAATTAAATTATTTCCAAGCTCCTCATTTATGTAACCATGTGGTTTTGGCATTCCAGGAAAATCACTTAAACTCTTTCTACTGCGTTGGAGAAGTTTTTCAATTTCAATCAACGTCAGATTGAGAATTTCTTCATTTGTTAGGCGCAGATCTGTTAAATGAACAAAAATAAATAAATCGCTGGTAAATATTGGAATAGCATAGTAATATTATGTGTAATTAATTACTGTGATCATATTTTTGTAATATACCTCTGTTGTTTGCAATCCTTTGCTGAGAATACAGAATTCCATCAGATAACAGATGTTGAGTTTTACTCCATACATGCTTTGGCCTATTAATGCTACTTGACAATAACATGTGAACAAAAAGTAATCTCAAATAATGTCCAGAACCCCAATGAAATGCTTCTGTTATTGCAGCTATGAATTCTCGATCATCCCCAATAAATCCCATAGCAAAACATGCATCACGGAAAGTATCGTACCTAACATTGTTTACTGTCTTTATTTCATCGTAGCTTTTCGGCCCTTTCACATGTGTTAGCATCATCCTTAGATAGTACAACTCCCCGGTAGTTGGAGGAACCCAAATTAGTCTTCCAATTGTGTATCCCTTTTGTCTGGGTTTCCACTCTCTTTTTTTCTTAACGTATACAAACTTTGAAACAAAATTGCTATACGTTAGTTGGCGCGCTTCGTCGTATTTCTTGTTTGCTTCAAACCATGAAGTGAACATCGACTCAGTAACGCTCGGTTTATCAAGGACTTTGGTAATGGGACTGACATCAGTATAAAAAACAGAATTTTGTCCCTCCCCATGAAAGTGAAGTCTTTCTACAGCTGGTTTTCTTCCATGAATGGAAAAACCATAAATTCTCCAAGCAGCTTCACTTGGAGAAACGTACCTACAGTCAATATACTGCTTTATTTCATCGACGGTTTCGTGTTGCGAAACAGATCCATCTTCATTCATGACAATTGCAGCAGTTATTCTGTCGTATCCTTTGTTGATGTATTTAAACAAATATTTGACGGATGTGCTTTGATTGCACCATTCCATATTAATATGAGCTCTGTACTTCAACAATAACTTTGCATTGTAAGGAACAACAAATCTGTTATCAATCTCAATTCCATTCTTAGAAACTGTGTGTCCGTTGTCCCTTCGTCTATACACCGGATATCCATCTTGATCAACGATCGTATCACGTCTGAAATCTTTAGGGAAGTATTTAGAACATTTTCCTTCCTTCATACACGTAGAATTACGAAAAGCATTTCCGCAAGGTCCGTGTATCATGTGAGATTTGACCAAGTTATATAACTCTTCGTCGGTGTCTTTGTTTGGTATTTCTGCTGATATGATACGATCAATGTCAGCGGGTGTTGGGTACTTGCTCGACGGATGAAGGAAAATTAATATGTGCGCATGGGGCAACCCTCTTTTTTGGAACTCAATTGTGTACATATCTACAAATATAAAATGAACATATTAGCCTATAACATTACATTAAAAATGAATAAGGAAGTTAAATTAATCAAACTTACAAATTACTTACACGCAAGAACCTTTCCCATGATACTCTTTTTAGTCAAATCGGACAGTAACGAATCAAATTTCAATTTGAAGATTCTTGTTATGAGATCCGGACGATCAGACGCTTTCAGATTTGTAGAACTTAATACGCGCTGTATTTCTGGCCAATTGGGATTACATGTGAATGTAATAAACAAATCAGGAAATCCAACATAACTACAAATTGCCATGCCATCGAAATATAACTGATCCATAAATCTACGGCTTCCAACATACGACGAAGGTAGGACAACTCTTTTCCCTGTAGCTGCACCACGTGTATGTCCATTTGTCCTAGCATCTGCAAGATGATCATACTTCCCTACTCGTAGTTTTGACTGATTCTTTCTTAACCATCGAAGTCTCTCGGATTCCATCATTGTAAAACCATCTACCAAAAACTGTTGAAATAACCTCCTTGACCTGAGAATTGTCTGTGCCTCGTTTTTTCTTGACTGAATCCTAAAGGCGAACCACTCTCTGATTGTAAGTCTGTTTCTCTTGGTTGCATCCTCCCATGGAACATCGTCAATTTCCGATACCGTGGTCGTTGTTTCTGCATTACGGACCGCTGTAGATCCTTTATTGCGATGCCGTATGTTTGGTCTGTAACCATCTTCGCCGTAAGGGAAAAGTAAAGGATATTGAAAACCCAAATAAGAAGTGTGATATTCATCTATTCTCTGAAGTTGGCCACATTGTTTTTGCATTATAATATCCCTTTTTTCGGCAGTATCAACATCACCAACAATGAGAGCAGCAACTTCTGAAACTGTTGGTTGATTATATATTCTTCCATCATTTTGACGATCAGAAATGAGACGGAGTTTTAGATCTGCAACATTTCCTTGAGAAAGTATGTCCCTTGCCATCTTGAATGACTGAGCATGAACATTATGTTCATATAACATTGAAGACAACTTTTCAACTATATTAATATCAACTCCGTCCCTTTTTCTGCAAAACATCCAACATATAGAGTTCAGAATGTTGAGAATTGCAACAACAAAATAATATACAGTGTTGAAACAAAGATGTATAAAGTAAAAACCTGAAAATATCAAATCTATTCTGAACTTCATGTTCAGTATCGTATATATATAGTTGGGCAAAACGGGCCTTTTCACCTGGCAAAGGTAACATGCTGCCTATACGATGACATGTTTGACCTTGAATACGATAGTTAGGGGGACCTCTACCATTATTAAATCTGTTATCCATTTTAGCACCCGGAGAAGTAAATGCGAACATCATATTGTAAAGACGAATCTGTTGTTGGAATATTTTTGATTCACTTTCGTTTTGTTCAAACAACAGGCTCTGCAATACGGGTGGAGGTTGTCTCAACAAAGGTATTTGAACCTTTCCTTCTCCACAACACATTGAGAACTTAGGATTAGCAGAATGTCGAGACTTGTTTTTCCTCTCCATATACCACATATTTGCACCACATTGCTGACACTCACATGATGGGTCACCTAAATCGTAGTATTCTCCTAAACAAAAATGTACAGTTGTCAGGTAAAATAACATAATAGATAATGATTTTTTAAATAAAGAAACATATCAATAAAATAAAATACAACCTGATCTTTGAACATCTACTTCTTCAATGTCAGTGTCAAAACCTACTTCATGCTCGTCGTTTGAATAGTTGGAAACTGAACTGCAGGCTACAGCAGCATATAATAATATGAGTTAGAAAATATTATGTTATTATATTTGGTTAAGTGTAAGAACATTCAAAATCGGTTAATAATCCATCACAATAAAGATACTAACCATCTGAAGAATTACCGGAACCTTCATCCCCTTCA
Organism: Vicia villosa; assembly: GCF_029867415.1. NCBI lineage: Eukaryota > Viridiplantae > Streptophyta > Magnoliopsida > Fabales > Fabaceae > Vicia > Vicia villosa. The sequence goes on along the minus strand of NW_026705279.1, from coordinate 857,575 downwards.
CTGTCATCTTGGAAAAGTTCGTTGGTGCTGGAATCTGGATTAGGTGTATGGCTTGAAGATGCCGTCGCACCGCTCATAAACTGGTTATCAAATCTCCTTCTGAGGTTAACTCCTAAATTGTTAATGTTCTTTACAGAAACAACTCTTGGGCGTTTTTTTGCTAATGAACTTGGCAATGTATTCAATGTTGATACATTGTGAGTTTTCTGCTGTGTATTTCGATCAGTTATGGTGGAACTTGGAATATTTGGAGAAATAGAAGATAGTGGTAATCTGAAATGCGAAGATATAGTATCAGCAGGGGGTTGAGTTTGACATGCATTTTCTTTGTTCATTGCCGCCAATGCCTTGGCTCTCTTAGCTCGTAGAACACGAATTCTATGATGTCTAGCATCAAATTGCCTTTTTCTTCTGATAACATTCATGAAGTGATCATGCTCATCGCTTTGTTTCTTTTCCATGATTTCTTACTTTGAAGATACAATCATTCTGCAAAATATGGATGAATATGCAGGGAAGCATGAAATATATAGACAAAGACTCCCTCCAAACTATTTGTTTATGGAGGGAAATAGCTGAATATGAAAAGTTTATGTCATCTCCCTATTTTATGCAGTTAAAAATATTGTGACTTAATCATTAAATAAGCAAAAAATGAATGCACCAAGCAACCATAATTGCCTGAAGCGTGCACAAATAAGATGAGAATGTAGTGCAAGCTACTGTTCATATGTCAGGTAGGTATGATGGTTGACATGATGCTGGTGCAGTTTTCAAGAGCGACATTAAAAAATTTGTAAAACACATTTGGTGAGGTTATATTTAAATAATGCATGCAGTATTCAAATCAAGTTGCCAAAATTACATTGCCAAAATTTGTAAAACATTACTGTAAATAACATTGCCAAAATTATGGTTTAATGAAAAAATACTGTGCAAATCAAAGCGATTCTGATATATAATTTATTATTCAAAAATTAATTTTCACTTGCAGGTAAGAAGAAATATCATGTAGGATGGTTTACCACTAATTTGTTTCCAAATAATATGGATCGTTTGTATAATCGGACAACATATCACGCAATATTAAACACAAACAACAGTTAATATACTTAGCATTGTATAATCGGGCAATATATCATGCAATATTAAACACAAACAACATACCATACACCATTGCTACAGAGAAATTATAAGAAAACCAAAATGATAATTGATATTTGATATCGTATGACAAAATGATAATTGATATTTAATCCATGGATCATAACTCGTGTATCTTGTACCAAAACATTAAAACAACTGTCAAGAAAATATCACAAAATAACAATAATGATGGAAATTAAAGTGGTTCTGGTGGAGTCTTCATGCATCCGATTCAATCTTAACTTTCTTTGCAGGCTTGGTTCCTGAGAGCTGGGTAGTACCATACGCTTGTAATTCGGAATCTTCAGCATCAAGATAAACAGGACTTCCTTTGGATGGAGTATTGGTCACTTGTTTATCAGGATCATTTTCTCCATATGCCGACAACGACTCCTGGAAGAAAACAAATTAACAGTAAGTATAAAGAAAATACTGTAATTAACAGGCTAAAGTTTAGTCAACATTAACATACAATGGATTCATCAACACGATCAACAACTGGGTTTTGGTTTAAAGATTTGCTATCTCCCTGCAAATCAGATATTGAGATGAAGATTAAGATACAAATATTGATAAATAGACATATGTAGATGTGCAAAGAAAAATTTCCATACTTCATCAGTAATATAATCTTTCTCAATTTCCTTTACAAACTCTTCATCATAGGAAAGTTTCCAAACAGATGCTTGGCCAAATGTTGGCTGAACTTTAGCCCTAAACGCCATCTTTTTACCAAGTAGCATGTCAAGATCATCTGGATATATCATTGGGTCGTCGTCACCTTCCTGCACATTAAATTCAATGTAAGTACTTCATTCATATACAAATAAACATTAAAATAGGTAATGAATTAAAATGAACCTCAAGCATTGCTTTATAAATACTATCAGCAGACTTTCCAATAATGTCGGCACAGTCAGAGTCCCAAAACACAAAGCGAAATTTGGAATCACCATCAACCACATATATGTCAACTCGATACCTTTTTACATAAATGCATAGGAAAATAAAATTAGAACACTACAAATATTGAATAATGGCAAATGAATTAATCTGATTAAAGGTTGAAAAATACAACCTCGGTATGGCATGTTCTACATTCTGTCCACATGAACATTTGTATGGATTGTTCACATCAGATGCCTTTAGAGAACATTTAGTACACCCATAATAAAACCAACCGTGTTTTGAGACAAAAAATCTTTGAGTTGTTCCAACAGTAACGCATAACATGTCCTAAGATACAATAAGTTGAATATAAAAAAATGCAACACTCTAACAAAAATCATCTGTATAAAATAATATTGATCTTACTATTTGAAATTTGTTATAACCATGTACCTGTTTCACCTTGCAAAGTTCACTGAGAGAAATACACTTGGCCTTATGAACGAAACTTTCGACTGGGGTGAATTGAGAGGCACCAGACCAAAGAGACATTCCCTTCGAAGACTGCGAAGGCTTTTCAGTCTGCTCATTTGACGGTAACCTGAAACATTGAACCAAAAATGAATGTAAATGATGATAAATTTTAAGGGAGCTTATTATACTTTAAGAATATAACAATTTGTGTATACTTTGATAAATACTCAGTTATCTCTGGAATGTCTTCGTTAATAAGCAACTTAGATCCACTCCAACCATTTGAGACTGAAAAAGACCAAAAATAGAGTATCAAATTTATTGCTCTGCGAATAGTATTTGAAAAATAGGAGATTATTGATACAAACCTTGTGATTCCTTTATCATTGCATGAGTTAGTATTATTACAATAGCACCACTGTTTTTTTCGTCGTGGTAGAAGTCCAAAAATTTTGTTCCGTAGCTCTCCCATAATGTGCAGTTAACAATGACTCCTCTGCAGAAATAAACATAAAAAATATCAATAAGATAATAATGATGGAACACAGTTGTAATATTTGAATTGAGATAATTTACTTCAAGTCTTTAAGACTCAGTGAAACAAATGATTTTTTTCCAGAATTGTTGTATTGAAAATTGTTGATTTCTTGAACCACACCAATGATATCTACAAAACATAGTAAGAGAGAAAGTTAAAATCAACTTCTGTAATAATAAACAACATTGTAGTATGAAGAAATCAAATGACCTAATATATTTACCTTCAAGTCGGTTCATCTCACAATTTCCTCCAAGAATATCATTAAAGTCTTTGAAAAAAAATCTTTTGGGAGGAAGGTTCTGAATTTCAACTTCCTTAACAGTTGTACCACCAATAAACACAAATTTCTTGTCGTGATCACAAAGCTTCCACTGAAAATCGTTTTCATAAACAGTTCCATTGTTGATTATGCAAGACATGTTTTCGCGTATTCTTGCTTTCCATTTTGGTGTGTGGTCAGAACGAATCAAAACTTGTATCCTATCACCCTGACGATGACAAACAACAACAATATCATAACTGAAAAATATAATAACCTAATAAACTTGTTGAGAGAATACGGATCATTACCGATACGTCCATTAGAACCATCTCCAGATGCTCCTTACCCTTGCTGTTGATAACACTCCAAAAATCAACAACTCGAACGGCCAATCTCCATGTTTCTTTTGAATCGTTGAGATCCTTAATCGGGGAAAACTTTCTGCTCATATTCTGTTGAGAAAAGTAGTGGAAGAAACAGAACTCTATCAGTAAGGTTGAATGAAGAAAAAATAATGGAAATGGTGAAGGTGAAGAGAAACCCTACCGCTCCACTGCTGTTTGAAAAATGAGAATAGGGAGATGGAAAAGTTTACACATGCAGTGGTTAGACTTGATACGAAAATATATAGACATAGGGAGAAATGATGAAAAGTTTGTTTATCATAAATATGTATGTTCCACTTGCAGCTAAATTATAGAGTGCAGTACACGTTTTTGCATATTCCAATAAATAACTTTTGCATTAAGTAAAGTGTGGGAATGTAATGATGATTAAATGTAAAATTACGCTCAGGGGTATGCAAAACCATGTTTTATTGTTTGTCATTAGGGTAATTAAGGCAATTTGGTAGTAATTCATTTTTATATATTAAAATAGATGAATGATGCGTTTTTTTTTTATTTTTATAATTTGATGATTTAATTATTTATTTTATTTTTGACAAATATAATTTAAGGTTAAATATGTATTTGGTCCCTATAAATATCTCAATTTTGATTTTTAGTCCCTATAACTGCATGCAAAAGTAATTTTATAGGGACTAAAAGTCGACATTTTTTTATAGGGATTAAAAGTCATTTTTAGTAATTCTATAGGGACTATAAACATATTTAACCCTATAATTTAATATAAAACTATGTTTTGTAGTGTACCGAGTTCGTTTCTCTTGCAGTACACATTAGAATTTAATGGGTTAAAAGTAAATAAAATTTCTTAGGTCAGGTAGACGAAACCCGACTTAATAAATAGATTTCTTAAGTCAGTTAATGAATACATGCGACTTAAAATATTTAATGCGAATTATATATTTTTTATTTAATCTTTGTTAAGTCAGCTTTAAATACACCAGACCTAACTAAGTTACAAGTATTTACAAAATTGTCACCGTGTAACTTCTTAAGTCAATAGGCATGTGAACTGACTTAACAAACACTGTTAAAAATGTATTTTTGTACCAGTGTCAAGACATGTCATCCACGAAATGTGGCACCTCTTGTAATACCCCGTATTAAATTAAATGCTCTAATGTTATTAACTAACACTGGGGTTTCATTAATTGGTATATTAGAGATACTTTTGGACATTAAGTTAGTAGTGTTAACTTAAGGATATTTTCTTATATCTTTTCCTTTTGCTTTTCTTCTTCATTTTTCAACAAGAAGAGAAAGATAGAGAGAGGAAGTAGAGAGAAGGAAGAGCAAGAGGAGAAAAGAGGAAAAAGCTTGGATCTCCACCATTTCTCCGCCGAATCAACTCATCTTCATCATCAACGACTTGTAATCGAGGTGGGTTCTAGTTAGAAACTTATAGTTTTGATTTATGGGTGAAATCATAAGTTGAGAAATTGGGGTTTTTGGTAGAAATCTTAGGGTTTGACTCAATCTAAGAGATTGATGTTTGTTGCTGCTAATAAATCCTGAGTAGAGACCATATATGTTGTTCTATGCTTTAGTATGAATCTGGAACAGGTTTGAGTATGGAGATGGTTGGATTAAACCATGGGAAAAAGCAAGAAAACAGATCTGGAACTTCTGATTTCGCGCGCTTCGCGGCGCGAACGATAGGTGGCGGCGCGAACCATGCAGAAGGATTATGGGGTTTGGTTCTGTTAACAGTACGCGGCGCGTACAAGGCTTCGCGGCGCGAACGCTGCGAGTTTTCTGTGAGGTTTGCCACTGCCTGAGGTTGGCGGCACGAACAACAGTTAGCGGCGCGAACTGAAGGCTTTTCTTAGCAAATTTTAGTTGAATGAGATAAAACTGTTTCAATCATAACTTTTGAACCATAACTCTGTTTTAATCACCGTTCGAAGTGGTAGGAAGCTAGAAGCGTGTACTTTCTAGCAGTGCAGGTTTTGGGATCGAAAGAAGAATTATTTAATCGGGAATCGGGAAAAATAGTTGATTCCTCGAGTTGTTTTATCGTTCGGAATTATGTGAACGGTATACTTTTAGCACATTGATTAATTGCTATATAGTTGTGATAACTTGCCATTTGTTTACAGGGAAATGATGAAAGCTGTTGGTTGCCTTTGGTGTAACCTAGTATATTGTATTTGTTTGGGTGAATCCTATTGCAGGAGGATTGGTATACTTCATCGTATACAGATATGTATCAAGAGGTTCGAATAACTACATGGGTTATACGAATAAGAGATTAAGTGAGGAAAACTAGGATTTGTTAGGTTATGTAGCTTAACAAAGAGTACCTAGGATGAACATTATGTGGAACATACGTGTATTTAGAATCTTATGAGGAAAGGCTAACAGGCCTAGTGATTTGCGTGAGCAATCACCAATGTATGAAGGGCTAACAGGCCTAATGGTTTGCGTGAGCGATCACCATTGTATGATGTATTAATCGGAACCATTGTATTTCTTTATTTCTTTTTTTCCTTTGAATGCAAAAGAGGCATTCTATGTGCAGAGAGGCACTGTGCAGAGAGGCACTAATAATCTTGGTAGGTTTGATTCCCGCTTTTGTGTACGAATGGAACCTAAGGGTAGAGACTTGTGATGGTGTACGGGCCATGTGAAGTGACGATTCATGGGGGAAGGCTCATGAATCCGAATCCATTTCGTATGTCAAGATTTCCCAAAGGATCCATGACTCGTGCCACCTCCTAGACGTAGAAGGGGACGGGAATAGAGGGATACCTTGGTAATGGTTTTCCGATTAGTAATCTTGTGTTTGAGTTGTTGAACTCTAAGTATGATTCCATATAATGTTAGTGTGTGAACTCAAGGTCTAGTTCCTTTTATGACTTGAGACTTATAGGCTAGAACCTTGTAAAGCCGAGAGGATCCATAGGATAGGGAACTCACTGAGATTTTGTATCTCACCCCATTATATATTGATTTCAGGTACTACAGGTTCCGCGAAGGGTAAGGAGAAAGCAGTTTGATTTCCTTATTCCTTATGCTTCTTTTGGATATGGCGAAGCTTCCGTTGTGGAGTTCTTTTGAGATCATTGTTTGATCTAGTTCTTAGTATTTTCATTTTGAACATCTTGTATGTATTATGCCATTATGTAGAATATTTGTATTAGGGCATTAATATGTATAATGTGTTGACTAGGAACTTATTGGTATTTCTGTACCAAATACTTGGATTCATATATAATTATATGCTTTGATGTATGTTTTTATATATGGGTGTTACACCTCTCACTGCTTAATTTAAATTTCGAAGCACCATCTAACCTTAATTTCTACTAGACCTAATACCCAAGTTAACACATTACAAATTTAATAATAAATTACACAAGATTTTAATACATTAACAATCAATAATACCGATTAGAAATTAAATATGAGTTGGAACCTCCATAAATTGACCAAAATTGATGATTGCGTGTAATCACACCGCACATAACCCAAACCCTAAGATTACATGATTCTATCATTATAATTAATATATGCCCCTTGATCTAAGTGACAAGATTATGATCCCCATAACAAAAAATCTTTCTAAAACAGTGAAAAAATATAATTCTATATATGGAACAAAACAATGTATATATACATATAATTATATCATGTGTTTGGCATCTATGCAGAATATTGGTGGATAACATACCCATAAGAGTGATACATAATAGACAAAACACCGGTGTTGCATTCCCAACAAGGCAACCAATGAAATTATACACAACACTATGGAATGGAGATTCATGGGCAACAAGAGGGGGACAGGTGAAAATTGATTGGTCAAAGGCTCGCAAGTGCATCTTTTACCCGCCACTTTTATTTTGACAAAGGGGAAGAAATACACTCTCAGTGGAGGGTCTATTTTCTATCTAACTCGGGGGGAGTTCTATACTTTAAAATATATTGTTTGTATTATCACCTCCCTGAGAGATGTGTTGTCATCATCAAAAGGGGGGAGAATGTGAAACCTTATTTTGCATGTTATATGACATTTACTTTTGATGATGACAACCACCATGATGACAACTCTGATGACAACTATGATAAGTCAAGCCTGAACGATTAAGCGGTCAAACATGAAAACCTAAGTATTATGGTTTGATAAACTTGACAATCCAATGAGGGCAAATGATTGTCACGTATGCCGATGTTTAATGTACTAAAATTGAAAAGAGAAAATTTGTAGAGACTCAAAATGAAAGAAGATATAATAAGAGGCCCAAAAATATAATTAACCCAAAATATAATATATCAACAAAAGACTCAAATTCATACTTATAAAAAAATACTTAAATTTCATCAATAACTAACGTTGTATATATTTTCATGAAAAACAATAAAGTCATTTGCAAGAAGTTCATTGTCCATTTTATTTTTTAGTGTTGTCATTACAATTTTCTTTGTTAACAAAAATCTCTATAAATATTTAGGATATCATAAGTGCCGAAATAAGACGAAATAAGAGTATCAAACAGTTATTAATTTTTTATTATTATATTTCTCCTAATTTTTGACGCATAAACTTATTTAGAGTAACTAACTATATATTATTGTGATAGCTAAACATAAATTTTATGTAATCATATAAGTAAAAATAATAATTTTTGGGAGAATGATTTCTCAACGTGTAGTTTTATTTTATTTTAATGTGTTTGCTGCACCTCTAATGCTAAGAACCCCCATTCCATAATATCTCTCATTCAAGTATAATATGCTCCTATTTTGGGCTTTTGACTTGAATCCAACTTTTCAACATTAAACATTCAAACAAATCTAAAGAGGAAACAATACTTTTGCCTTAAAAATTATTTGCTAATTAAAACCTTTTTTTAGTTCCTCAATAAAGTTGAGGTGTAATTTTCAACAATAACAGTGACTTGTGAGATGTCATTGTAACATTGAGCTTTAGACAACTAAATTGATCAAAATCGGTTGCGTTTTACACATATTATGACAACTGTGTAAATAAAAACTTCAATTTAAATACAAATTTTCAAAATTTAAATTTATCAATTTTAACAAAGTGAAACATTAGTTAATTATGGCTTCTTCATATGCCAATAACTCTATTTTTCTCTTGCTTTGCTTATGCTTAACCTTTAGCACAATTGCATTTGGTGGAAATTTTAACACTGATTTTAACATTTTATTTGGAGATAAAAGGGCTAACATACAAGATGGTGGCAATTGTATGACACTTACAATGGATAAATATTCTGGCTCAGGCATTGGTACCAAGAATGAATATTTGTTTGGAAGATTTGATATGCAAATCAAACTTGTGCCAGGAAACTCTGCGGGCACTGTCACTGCATATTATGTATGCACTTTGTTCCAGAATTACACTAATATTTGCAAACTCTTAATTCACATTTATAATAGTTTTAAATTACAATTGATGTTGTACTGCAAATCTTTATATTTTGGTAAAAATTCACACAATTGGCACATCGGTGACCCTTATATCAAGATCAAACAATGCATGAATCAAATAGATTTTTATATTTTAAACTCTAAAATTATCAAATTTGAAATATATATTGTGAGATTTTGGATCGAACTCTAGTATGGCCGAAGGGTAGCTTCTTGGTTCGACAGGGTTAAGCATGAAGTCGAAGGTTGTTCACATGCTTGTGTCGAAGATGCTAGGGTTGTTAGCATGTTAAATTAGGTTTTAGTGTTTAAACCCTAATTTGTTAAGTTAGCTTGTTTATTAAGTTGACTTGTGTAATGGGCCTTGTGGAAAAAGCCCATTAGTTAGTATGTTAGGTTTTATTATAAATAGCATACTAGTCTCTCATCATTGCTAAGCTGCAAATCCTAATTTAGGGTGAGAGAGGTTATTTGTTATTCTTGTAAACTTGTAATCTTGTTTTAAGAGAAAGTAAAAGAATAACGGTTATAACCAATTATTGTGTTCTTATTCTCTTCCCTAATTCCCTATTATACTTTGTTATTGGTATCGTTTTTCACAACAAATTGGTGCGGTGAGCGTGGAGAAGATGCCGTCAACAAAGTATGAGATTGAAAAATTCACCGGAGTGAATGATTTCGGTCTGTGGCGCTTGAAGATGAAAGCCCTACTGGTTCAGCAGGGTTGCTTGGAAGCGTTGAAGGGAGAGGCAGCCATGAATGCTGCATTAACGGCAGCGGAGAAGACAACTATGATCGAGAAAGCACACAGCGCAATTCTGTTGAGCCTTGGTGATAAGGTTCTCCGACAGGTATCAAAGGAGACGACGGCATCAGGGTTATGGGTGAAACTTGAAAGTTTGTATATGACCAAATCGCTGGTAAATCGACTCTACCTGAAGCAAGCTTTGTATTCATTCAAGATGATTGAAGACAAAGTATTGGCTGAGCAGTTGGATATGTTCAACAAGCTAATTCTTGATCTTGAAAATATTGATGTGAAGATCGATGATGAAGATCAAGCGCTGTTACTATTGTGTTCTTTGCCTCGATCACATGCTCACTTCAAAGAAACTCTCTTGTATGGAAGGGAGTCCCTGACGTTTGAAGAAGTTCAATCAGCCTTGTACTCTAAGGACTTGAATGAACGAAAGGAGCATAAACCTTCGACTGTTGGCGAAGGTTTGGCCGTTAAAGGAAAACTCTTACGAAAGGATGGTAAGTTTGACAAGAAGAAAGACAAAAGCCAGTCGAAGTCTTACGGTGGCGAAGCATCTGGCATTCGATGCTACCATTGTAAGAAGGAGGGTCACACAAGAAAGGTGTGCCCTGAACGCCTGAAATATCATGGAGGTAAGGATAATGGCAACGCTGCCATTGTTCAAGATGATTTCGAATCATCTGATGTTCTTGTGGTTTCAAGCAGTGACTCTAAGAAGGAGTGGATTATGGATTCAGGTTGCACTTGGCACATGACTCCAAACAAAGACTTGTTCGAGGAATTATGTGATCAAGATGGTGGATCAGTATTGCTGGGAAACAACAAGGCTTGCAAGATTGCAGGTGTTGGATCTGTGAGATTCAAGCTCCATGATGAGTCAATAAGGTTGTTGACTGAAGTCAGGTATGTTCCTGATTTGAAGAGAAATTTGCTTTCTCTTGGTGAATTCGACAAGAAAGGATATGTTTTCCAAGGAGAGAAAAGTATCCTAAGAGTCATGAAGGGGTCGAAGGAAGTCTTGAGAGGCGTGAAGAAACAAGGCTTGTATACCCTTGAGGCTGAAGTTGTAAGTGGTTCGACAAATGTTGTATCCACGAAACCGTTGTCGAAGACAGAAATCTGGCACATGAGATTGGGCCATGTCAGTGAAAGGGGTCTGGTCGAATTAGGGAAACAAAATCTTCTTGGTGGAGACAAAGTCGAAAAGCTGAAGTTTTGTGAACCCTGTGTACTTGGAAAATCTTGCAGAGTGAAGTTCAACAAAGGCAAACAAAGAACACATGGATCCCTTGATTACATCCATGCTGATCTTTGGGGGCCTGCAAGGTGTGCATCACATTCAGGAGCAAGGTATTTTCTATCCATAGTAGATGATTATTCCAGAAAATTATGGGTATTCATCCAGAAGACTAAGGATGAAACTTTTGAGAATTTCAAAAGTTGGAAGACTCTGGTTGAAAATCAGACTGGCAGGAAGGTCAAGAGGTTGAGAACCGACAATGGCCTTGAATTTTGCAATGAGGCATTCGACAGTTTTTGTGCTGCCTTTGGTATTGCAAGGCACAGAACTACTGCAGGTACTCCACAGCAAAATGGTTTGGCTGAAAGATTTAATCGAACTATTTTGGAGAGAGTCAGATGCATGTTGACTAGTGCGGGGTTAAAGAAGGTGTTCTGGGCTGAGGCTGTTTCGACAGCAACATATCTGATAAACAGATGTCCTTCGACAGCGTTAGATATGAAGACACCTGAAGAAGTTTGGTCGGGACATCCACCAGATCTCGACAAACTGAGAGTATTTGGCTGCGTAGCCTATGCTCACATTAGGCAAGACAAGGTCGAACCTAGAGCTCTGAAATGCATGTTCATGGGATACCCTGAAGGAGTCAAAGCTTATAGGCTATGGTGCCTAGAGCCAGGTCACAGGAGGTGTATCACCAGTCGAGATGTAGTTTTCAATGAAGCTGAAATGGCTTTTAAGAAAACTGATGATGTTGGTCGAAGTACAGAAACATCTGACGAAGAGCTGGAACAGGTAGAGATTCCTGTTGAGGTGGAGCATGTTGATGCTGAATTGCATATCCCAGATGAAGTCGAAGAAGAAGCAGAAGATGCTGAAGTTGAGGAAACTGACGATGACTACCTATTGTCGAGAGATAGGTCGAGAAGAGTCATCAAGCCACCTCAGAGACTTGGATATGCAGATCTTATAGCTTATGCCTTAATCTCTGCAAGTGAGGTTCTAGACGAAGAACCTAGAGACTATAAGGAAGTTATGAGGAGTCGAAATAAGACTGAATGGCTGAAGGCCATGGATGATGAGATGAAATCTCTTCATGATAATCATACTTGGGAACTGATAAAGAAACCTGTTGGGGCAAGGTTAGTCAGCTGTAAATGGATTTTCAAAGTTAAGGAAGGAATTGAAGGAGTGACGTCGAAAAGATACAAGGCAAGGTTAGTTGCAAGGGGTTTCACTCAGAAAGAAGGTGTCGACTTCAATGATGTGTTTTCTCCTGTTGTGAAGCATAGGTCCATTCGAATGTTGCTTGCCATGGTGGCACAGTTCGATCTTGAACTGGAACAGATGGATGTGAAGACTGCGTTCTTGTATGGTGATCTAGATGAAACGATCCTGATGAGGCAACCTGAAGGGTATGTCGAAAAGGGAAAGGAAGATTATGTGTGCAAGCTAAAAAGATCTTTGTATGGGCTGAAACAATCTCCTCGACAATGGAATAGGAGATTCGACAAGTTCATGGCACGCATAAGTTTCATTAGAAGTCAGTTCGACCACTGTGTTTACTTCAGATTTCGACCTGGTAATTCATTTGTTATTTTGTTGCTTTATGTGGATGATATTCTCATAGCAAGCAACAGTGTCGAAGATGTGATGAGGGTGAAGGCTGAACTCAATAAGGAGTTCGATATGAAGGATCTGGGAGCTGCTTCCAGGATTCTTGGAATTGACATTCGAAGAGATAGAAAGAAGTCGAAGTTATGCCTATCTCAAGAGGCATATCTACGGAAGATTCTTGAAAAGTTTGGTATGTCGAATTCGAAGCCAGTTGTGACTCCAACAAACCCTCAATTCAAGCTGAGTATTGATCAGTGTCCCAGTACTGATGTGGAAAGAGCCTATATGAATAGCATCCCATATGCTAATATAGTTGGTTCTTTGATGTATGCTATGGTTTGTACTAGACCCGACATAGCATACGCAGTAAGTCTTGTAAGCAGGTACATGGCGAATCCTGGAAAGGCTCACTGGCAAGCATTGAAGTGGATTTTAAAGTACATAAATGGGTCTCTGAATAGAGTCCTAATTTATGGTGGAGCCTTGGGTGAAGATGGTAAAGCAGTAATCGAAGGATATGTCGACTCTGATTATGCAGGTTGTATGGATTCCAGGAAATCTATTTCTGGATATGTTTTCACTATGTTTGGCACAGCAATTAGTTGGAAAGCAACACTTCAGAAGGTTGTTGCTCTATCAACCACTGAAGCGGAGTACATTGCATTAACTGAAGCTGTGAAAGAAGCATTGTGGCTTGAAGGTTTTGCGAAGGAGCTGAAACTTCAAGGTCGAGGTATCACTGTTAAATGTGATAGTCAAAGTGCAATACACCTGTCGAAGAATTCAGCCTATCATGAGCGAACTAAGCACATTGATGTGAGGCTGCATTTCGTCAGAGGAGTAATCGAGCGTGGAGAAGTCCAAGTGCTGAAGGTTTCGACTGAAGACAATGCTGCTGATATGATCACCAAGACATTGTCGAGTTGCAAGTTTTTCCACTGTATGCAGTTGATAAAGCTGCATGAAGAAAGCTAGTTTGTTCCCTTGATGTTGTAGAGTTAGATCCAAGGTGGAGATTTGTGAGATTTTGGATCGAACTCTAGTATGGCCGAAGGGTAGCTTCTTGGTTCGACAGGGTTAAGCATGAAGTCGAAGGTTGTTCACATGCTTGTGTCGAAGATGCTAGGGTTGTTAGCATATTAAATTAGGTTTTAGTGTTTAAACCCTAATTTGTTAAGTTAGCTTGTTTATTAAGTTGACTTGTGTAATGGGCCTTGTGGAAAAAGCCCATTAGTTAGTATGTTAGGTTTTATTATAAATAGCATACTAGTCTCTCATCATTGCTAAGCTGCAAATCCTAATTTAGGGTGAGAGAGGTTATTTGTTATTCTTGTAAACTTGTAATCTTGTTTTAAGAGAAAGTAAAAGAATAACGGTTATAACCAATTATTGTGTTCTTATTCTCTTCCCTAATTCCCTATTATACTTTGTTATTGGTATCGTTTTTCACAACAAATATATATATATTGTTTGATCTTGATCCAACTGTCATCGATGAGCTAACCACATGAATGTGTAAGATTTATGACAGTAGCCAATTCAAATTGTTATATTGTGGCAACAATTATAGCTATGGAAAACAAGTTAATACCATTACGGTTACACATACACATAACACATTGCATAATTTAAGGAACTTTTACTTAATGTATGATTATTTAATTTCACATATATGTATATATGCAGCTAAGTTCTCAAGGACCACACCATGATGAGATTGATATGGAATTTTTGGGCAACTTATCTGGTGATCCATATATTCTCTCAACCAATTTATATGCCAATGGTAATGGAGGTCGTGAGGTGCAATTCTATCTTTGGTTTGATCCCACAAAAGACTTTCACATTTACTCAATTGATTGGAATCCTCAGCGCATAATGTAAGTTCTTCATTGTTTAAGTAAGTTTTCATAAAATTTATTAGGAATATTTTTTATTTCGTTTTTCACGTTTTGGTTCACTAAAGGTACATAATTTTATTCAAGACATGTCATCCACTAAATGTGGCACCTCTCACTACTTAATTTAAATTTTGAAGCACCATCTAACCTTAATTTCTACTAGACTTAATACCCAAGTTAACACATATTACAAATTCAATACTAAATTACACAAGATTTTAATACATTAACAATCAATAACACCAATTAGAAAATAAATGTGAGTTGGAACCTCCATAAATTGACCAAAATTGATGATTGCGTGTAATCACACCGCACGTAACCCAAATCCTAAGATTACATGATTCTATCATTATAATTAATATATGCCCCTTGATCTAAGTGACAAGATAATGATCCCCATAACAAAAAATCTTTCTAAAACAATGAAAAAAATATAATTCTATATATGGAACAAATTAAACAATGTATATATACATATAATTATATCATGTGTTTGGCATCTATGCAGAATATTGGTGGATAACATACCCATAAGAGTGATACATAATAGACAAAACACTGGTGTTGCATTCCCAACAAGGCAACCAATGAAATTATACACAACACTATGGAATGGAGATTCATGGGCAACAAGAGGGGGACAGGTGAAAATTGATTGGTCAAAGGCTCCATTCACGGCTGGATTTAGAAACTTTAATGCCAATGCATGCATTCCTAGTCCATCAAATAATTGCTTAGGTTTCAATGATGGAGAAAATAAAGGTCTTACCGGTGAAACAAGGAAGAAGCTCAAAGAGATTTATACAAAATTGATTGTTTATGACTATTGTCGTGATTTTATACGTTTTGCTCATGGTCTTCCTTATGAATGCCACAATCGCTTAACTGATCACCCAGATGAATATTAGAAATTGCATGCAGTCATGATGCATTTTGTGACCAAATAAATAACGTGAAGTTATTTTTTTGTTCTTTTAGATAAGTTAAAATATGTACTATTTATTTATTTATTTATTGGAGAGTTCTTAATTTGGTATTCATTAAAAAGACATGTATGTCTACTATTGACGCCTCTTGCAAAATTTCTAAATTCAAATTTATTTAAATTTATTTAAATATAAAAGCTAACATATTGTGTACTGGATACTATGATTAATAAATTTTTATGGTATTTGATTGTTCACTTTATTTTTTGTTATATTTTATTGATTTAATGTTTTTTGTGTGCAAAAGCATATATAATATATTGTCACGTCAAAGTCATTAAGGTTGATAAAGTTGATTTAGTGGACATGGATTTTGGTAGTACGAGGTTCATAGAAATGAAATAGAGATACGTTATTTTAAATAACACCATTCTTATATTTATGCTCTTTTGCTTATGAAAGTACATTGATTGAACCCTATTTATATTATAGCTCTTTAGTTTAGATTGGTGACGTATTGTTTTGTTACATAAAAAAAGAATTTCATGTTTGAAATTGAAAAATCAAGACTTAAAAAAGTTTATAAACAATCACATTCTACAACCGAATAAGACGTCTTTCAATTAAGTGCTAAATCTTAAGAGTCTATGCAATACACAAAGCATACAATGCCTTAAAAAGAGAAGAAAAAAATATGGTTATTTTTACCGGTATTCACATGCTTTGGTTAAAATAGATGGATTAGGTTCAATGAAACCTTTCTAAAAAAAACTGCAAGAAAATAAATGACAAATATAATGGTGTAGCAATTCAATGAAACGTTCCCCACCCAAAAGAGAATTTTGATAAAACTTATTCAACATAATTTCATGTTTCAAGGATCATTTTTAACAACTACATTGTTTCAACATCAAAATATTAATGTTATTTGTGACACTATATGTTTTTATCTCTATAATTAATACTTTTTACTTTCAATACCTAACCCACAATACAAAAATACACACAAAATATACTAGATAGAATAAAAAAATTATATCCAAATATCATTTCTCAATTTTTAAAACCTTAACTAGCACACTTTTTATGTTCAAAAAGTATACATTCAAAAAGAATCTATACATCACAAAATTTACTTGATAGAACTCGACTTTTTCTGCTTTTTCTCTATGCATTAAAAAAGAATCTATACATTCCTTGTAAAGATGTTCTTATTAAACCTTCATCCAATCGACATAATACTTCAAAGAAGGGTAAGAAGGTACGAGATAAATCTCTCAGTAGAAGAATTTAGAAAGTTGATAAATCTTCCTTATGAAGACGGAATCATTGAACTTGGAGACAAAGTCAACAGATACAACTACATCACTATTGTCTCCTCCCTCGCGAAAGAACTTTGGTCACACATACCTTATCCATTCACTTTTTAATACATCTACCCTAAAAGCCTAATGTTTCTTTATGTTATGAGTCATATCCTATTTCCTATAAAAGGTAAATCTGGTTGCCTAACCCAAGTTGATGTGGAAACTGTATGGATGATAGAAAATAAGGTCAAGGTTAGTTGGGCACGACAATATATTAACTACATTATAGAAAGCAAGTAAAAATGCTCACACCTACCATATGGAAACCTAGTCACAGAGATTCTAGAAGAAACGGGGTTCAAATTTAAAGTTGATGAGTTCAAGGAAGAAACAACCACGATAGGAATCTTTGTCCTACCATCAATGCAGCATGAGCTAAAATATGGAAAGATCGTTGAATATGAACCATTAGATGAGAAGAAAAGAAAAGCCAAAAGCAAGGAGATAACCATAGAAATAAATAGCTCATAGAACTTCCCTCGGATACTAACGACCAAAGCCTCTTAAAAATCATAAGTTGAAAAATATATGTTATCAATGACAAGATCGACTTCATAGTCTGTCACTTGATCTCTAACATATCCAAATTTATCTCATGATATGTTCTTTTTTGATGATCTTGATGCAGAGTAGTCTCACTTAAGTATTTTCGTTGTATCCTGCAAGTTCTTTTAGTACTTTCATATGTTTCAATTCAGCAAATTTCTCTTCTTTATTTTGAACTTTTCAATAAGAATGAGTGTGTTTATTTCTCTATCTTAAATGTCTAAATTTCTCTTGTTTTGCATATTTACTTCTCGCAAGTGCATCTTTTACCCGCCACTTTTATTTTGACAAAGGGGAAGAAATACACTCTCAGTGGAGGGTATATTTTCTATCTAACTCGGGGGGAGTTCTATACTTTAAAATATATTGTTTGTATTATCACCTCCCTGATAGATGTGTTGTCATCATCAAAAGGGGGGAGAATGTGGAACCTTATTTTGCATGTTATATGACATTTACTTTTGATGATGACAACCACCATGATGACAACTCTGATGACAACTATGATAAGTCAAGCATGAACGATTAAGCGGTCAAACATGAAAACCTAAGTATTATGGTTTGATAAACTTGACAATCCAATGAGGGCAAATGATTGTCACGTATGCCGATGTTTAATGTACTAAAATTGAAAAGAGAAAATTTGTAGAGACTCAAAATGAAAGAAGATATAATAAGAGGCCCAAAAATATAATTAACCCAAAATATAATATATCAACAAAAGACTCAAATTCATGCTTATAAAAAAATACTTAAATTTCATCAATAACTAACGTTGTATATATTTTCATGAAAAACAATAAAGTCATTTGCAAGAAGTTCATTGTCCATTTTATTTTTTAGTGTTGTCATTACAATTTTCTTTGTTAACAAAAATCTCTATAAATATTTAGGATATCATAAGTGCCGAAATAAGACGAAATAAGAGTATCAAACAGGTATTAATTTTTTATTATTATATTTCTCCTAATTTTTGACGAATAAACTTATTTAGAGTAACTAACTATATATTATTGTGATAGCTAAACATAAATTTTATGTAATCATATAAGTAAAAATAATAATTTTTGGGAGAATGATTTCTCAACGTGTAGTTTTATTTTATTTTAATGTGTTTGCTGCACCTCTAATGCTAAGAACCCCCATTCCATAATATCTCTCATTCAAGTATAATATGCTCCTATTTTGGGCTTTTGACTTGAATCCAACTTTTCAACATTAAACATTCAAACAAATCTAAAGAGGAAACAATACTTTTGCCTTAAAAATTATTTGCTAATTAAAACCTTTTTTTAGTTCCTCAATAAAGTTGAGGTGTAATTTTCAACAATAACAGTGACTTGTGAGATGTCATTGTAACATTGAGCTTTAGACAACTAAATTGATCAAAATCGGTTGCGTTTTACACATATTATGACAACTGTGTAAATAAAAACTTCAATTTAAATACAAATTTTCAAAATTTAAATTTATCAATTTTAACAAAGTGAAACATTAGTTAATTATGGCTTCTTCATATGCCAATAACTCTATTTTTCTCTTGCTTTGCTTATGCTTAACCTTTAGCACAATTGCATTTGGTGGAAATTTTAACACTGATTTTAACATTTTATTTGGAGATAAAAGGGCTAACATACAAGATGGTGGCAATTGTATGACACTTACAATGGATAAATATTCTGGCTCAGGCATTGGTACCAAGAATGAATATTTGTTTGGAAGATTTGATATGCAAATCAAACTTGTGCCAGGAAACTCTGCGGGCACTGTCACTGCATATTATGTATGCACTTTGTTCCAGAATTACACTAATATTTGCAAACTCTTAATTCACATTTATAATAGTTTTAAATTACAATTGATGTTGCACTGCAAATCTTTATATTTTGGTAAAAATTCACACAATTGGCACATCGGTGACCCTTATATCAAGATCAAACAATGCATGAATCAAATAGATTTTTATATTTTAAACTCTAAAATTATAAAATTTGAAATATATATATATATATATATATATATATATATATATATATATATATATATATATATATATATATATTGTTTGATCTTGATCCAACTGTCATCGATGAGCTAACCACATGAATGTGTAAGATTTATGACAGTAGCCAATTCAAATTGTTATATTGTGGCAACAATTATAGCTATGGAAAACAAGTTAATACCATTACGGTTACACATACACATAACACATTTCATAATTTAAGAAACTTTTACTTATTGTATGATTATTTAATTTCACATATATGTATATATGCAGCTAAGTTCTCAAGGACCACACCATGATGAGATTGATATGGAATTTTTGGGCAACTTATCTGGTGATCCATATATTCTCTCAACCAATTTATATGCCAATGGTAATGGAGGTCGCGAGGTGCAATTCTATCTTTGGTTTGATCCCACAAAAGACTTTCACATTTACTCAATTGATTGGAATCCTCAGCGCATAATGTAAGTTCTTCATTGTTTAAGTAAGTTTTCATAAAATTTATTAGGAATATTTTTTATTTCGTTTTTCACGTTTTGGTTCACTAAAGGTACTTAATTTTATTCAAGACATGTCATCCACTAAATGTGGCACCTCTCACTGCTTAATTTAAATTTTGAAGCACCATCTAACCTTATTTTCTACTAGACTTAATACCCAAGTTAACACATATTACAAATTCAATACTAAATTACACAAGATTTTAATACATTAACAATCAATAACACCAATTAGAAAATAAATGTGAGTTGGAACCTCCATAAATTGACCAAAATTGATGATTGCGTGTAATCACACCGCACGTAACCCAAATCCTAAGATTACATGATTCTATCATTATAATTAATATATGCCCCTTGATCTAAGTGACAAGATAATGATCCCCATAACAAAAAATCTTTCTAAAACAATGAAAAAAATATAATTCTATATATGGAACAAAACAATGTATATATACACATAATTATATCATGTGTTTGGCATCTATGCAGAATATTGGTGGATAACATACCCATAAGAGTGATACATAATAGACAAAACACCGGTGTTGCATTCCCAACAAGGCAACCAATGAAATTATACACAACACTATGGAATGGAGATTCATGGGCAACAAGAGGGGGACAGGTGAAAATTGATTGGTCAAAGGCTCCATTCACGGCTGGATTTAGAAACTTTAATGCCAATGCATGCATTCCTAGTCCATCAAATAATTGCTTAGGTTTCAATGATGGAGAAAATAAAGGTCTTACCGGTGAAACAAGGAAGAAGCTCAAAGAGATTTATACAAAATTGATTGTTTATGACTATTGTCGTGATTTTATACGTTTTGCTCATGGTCTTCCTTATGAATGCCACAATCGCTTAACTGATCACCCAGATGAATATTAGAAATTGCATGCAGTCATGATGCATTTTGTGACCAAATATATAACGTGAAGTTATTTTTTTGTTCTTTTAGATAAGTTAAAATATGTACTATTTATTTATTTATTTATTTATTGGAGAGTTCTTAATTTGGTATTCATTAAAAAGACATGTATGTATACTATTGACGCCTCTTGCAAAATTTCTAAATTCAAATTTATTTAAATTTATTTAAATATAAAAGCTAACATTACATAATTGTGTACTGGATACTATGATTAATAAATTTTTATGGTATTTGATTGTTCACTTTATTTTTTGTTATATTTTATTGATTTAATGTTTTTTGTGTGCAAAAGCATATATAATATATTGTCACGTCAAAGTCATTAAGGTTGATAAAGTTGATTTAGTGGACATGGATTTTGGTAGTACGAGGTTCATAGAAATGAAATAGAGATACGTTATTTTAAATAACACCATTCTTATATTTATACTCTTTTGCTTATGAAAGTACATTGATTGAACTCTATTTATATTATAGCTCTTTAGTTTAGATTGGTGACGTATTGTTTTGTTACATAAAAAAAGAATTTCATGTTTGAAATTGAAAAATCAAGACTTAAAAAAGTTTATAAACAATCACTTTCTACAACCGAATAAGACGTCTTTCAATTAAGTGCTAAATGTTAAGAGTCTATGCAATACACAAAGCATACAATGCCTTAAAAAGAGAAGAAAAAAATATGGTTATTTTTACCGGTATTCACATGCTTTGGTTAAAATAGATGGATTAGGTTCAATGAAACCTTTCTAAAAAAACTGCAAGAAAATAAATGACAAATATAATGGTGTAGCAATTCAATGAAACGTTCCCCACCCAAAAGAGAATTTTGATAAAACTTATTCAACATAATTTCATGTTTCAAGGATAATTTTTAACAACTACATTGTTTCAACATCAAAATATTAATGTTATTTGTGACACTATATGTTTTTATCTCTATAATTAATACTTTTTACTTTCAATACCTAACCCACAATACAAAAATACACACAAAATATACTAGATAGAATAAAAAAATTATATCCAAATATCATTTCTCAATTTTTAAAACCTTAACTAGCACACTTTTTATG
This sequence comes from Vicia villosa, assembly GCF_029867415.1. Taxonomy (NCBI): domain Eukaryota; kingdom Viridiplantae; phylum Streptophyta; class Magnoliopsida; order Fabales; family Fabaceae; genus Vicia; species Vicia villosa. Next base: position 835,581 of record NW_026705279.1, on the reverse strand, counting down.
TTCAAAAAGTATACATTCAAAAAGAATCTATACATCACAAAATTTACTTGATAGAACTCGACTTTTTCTGCTTTTTCTCTATGCATTAAAAAAGAATCTATACATTCCTTGTAAAGATGTTCTTATTAAACCTTCATCCAATCGACAGAATACTTCAAAGAAGGGTAAGAAGGTACGAGATAAATCTCTCAGTAGAAGAATTTAGAAAGTTGATAAATCTTCCTTATGAAGACGGAATCATTGAACTTGGAGACAAAGTCAACAGATACAACTACATCACTATTGTCTCCTCCCTCGCGAAAGAACTTTTGTCACACATACCTTATCCATTCACTTTTTAATACATCTACCCTAAAAGCCTAATGTTTCTTTATGTTATGAGTCATATCCTATTTCCTATAAAAGGTAAATTTGGTTGCTGTTCTGACCTGGGCCGAGCAGGCCCAGCTCCTCTCACTAGCCGAGCAGGCCCAATTCATTGGGCCCATTTACTAGATAACCATCAAGGAGTTATCCACGCGTGAAGACCACGCGTCACGCAGCGGGGGATTCGGTCAACCACCTCCGAACCCTACGCTATGATCATCCAGAATGTGGGTCACCTGCTGACTCAGCCCTAGCACAAGGACGTTCTGGCAGTTTCCTAGCACGTGGGCCTCCAATTAGATTCGGCCCAATTAGGAAACCTTGGCCCAGCGCTGGGGGCTATAAATACCCTCTCTCACCAGAGGGTCAGGTATTCTATTCTATTCACTCTCAACCCTCATTCTCTGATAGCTACTAACTTAAGCATCGGAGAACCTTGCAGGTACCCCCCCCATCTTGCTCTCCAAACCAGATTCTGCGGCCTTGACGATTCTTCTTATCAGGTACGATCAGTGGCGCCGTCTGTTGGAACCTTGCTCCCCCTTCTTTAACAAAGATCAAAGCATAACCTTTCACGATCATCATGGCTAACAACAACAACATCCCAAGCTCCGACCCCTTCCTCCTGGAACATCTGATCGAAGATTCCACCCGCGAGGTGACGAATCGCCGCCGGCAAGAAGAACCACAACATGCCCTTGCCGGACAGGGAAGGTCGAGACATGAGACTTCGCAACCTAGGAGGCAGCGGGTCCAGAACGTCCAGCAGCTGCAGGGCCTCCAACAGGTTCAGAATGTCGAACAAAACCCTCCCGAGGGACACGTTCAGAACGGGGAAGACCAGCTGGCCCGAACCCACAATGGGCCTGAGCGCCCCTAGAATGAGAATGAGACGGACGCCAGAGATGGGCACGCTGCTTCCTCATTCACCCACACCTCCGACAGGCAGAGAGCCCGTCATGTAGAAGAGAAGGAACCGCTCAACATCCCCGAGGATGCTGACCCCGTCACTGTCCTCCTGCTCAAAGAACTGCAAAAGACGAACAGCCTCCTCCGACTTCAGGACGACCGTATCCACGAGCTGGAAAGGAAGAGACGGTACCGCTCCCCTCCGCGGAGACATTACCGGTCGCGCTCCTATTCCTCCTCGCGCTCACCTCCGAGGAGGCACCGCCGGCGTTCCCCATCTTCTTCACGCTCGCCACCTAGAAGACACCGCCGTCGGAGATCATATTCCCGCTCTCCACCAAGAAAGAGCAGGAAGAACCAGAGACAAGAGGCCACTGAAGCAAGAAGCCTCTCCCCCGAGCAGGGTCATCAGGGCCCCTCCAAGGCTGTGCTGAAACCCCGCGAGCGTCCCTCTCCTCGGGATAATCGCGCCGGTCCCAACAATGACCAGGAAAGACCCTGGCGAGGCAGACATTCAACTTCACCAAGACCGAGCGACGAAGAGGACTTCCGCAACCCTTTGTCCGAGAACATCCGAAGAGCCCGCCTTCTTCGAGGGATGGAAAAACCCCCGGCGTTGGACCAGTATGATGGAACCACTGACCCCGACGACCATATTCGGAGCATCGAAGCGGTCATGGACTACCACGTCGTCAAGGGCTCTATCAAGTGCCGCATCTTCCCGACCACCCTCAGGAAGGGAGCAATGACTTGGTACAGAAACCTCCGCCCCAACTCCATCCATTCCTGGACCGACCTCAAGGAACTCTTCCTGAGCCATTTCACAGCCTCCCGACGACAACCAAAATCAGAGGCCAATCTCGAGGCCGTGATACAAGGGCCCAACGAACCTCTTCGGGATTACCTTGACAGGTTCAACAAGGAGGCCGTCCAAGTACAAACAGAAGACTACATGAAGAGATACCTCTTAGAACGGGGACTTCTCCCCGGCAGTGACTTTAAAAAGGCCATTAAGATTGAAAAGGTCCACTCCATGAACGCCCTCCTTCGTAAAGCTCAAGCGTTCATCGCGTTCGAGGAAGGAGAGGCTGCTGCCATCAAAGCCTCGCGAGGCAGTGACGCCGCTCGCAGTTCAAACTACGAGCACCCAGGCTCGAAGAGAGGGCATGAAAAAAGGAAAGACGACAGGTCTCTCGACATCAAAGAGCGCCGAGGACCATCCGGTCGCTTCAATGACTACACCCCTCTGAACACCTCACGGGAGAGGATCCTGGCCGAATGCCAAAACACCGACTTTAAGAAATCAAACATCAGGCCCCCAAAGTCAAACCCCGCAAAGTCGGGAACCGACAAATCAAAGTATTGCAAATACCATAAAAGTCACGGCCATCTGACCGAAGAATGCATCCATCTCAAAGATGCAATTGAAACACTGATCAAGGAGGGCCGCCTTTCGAGATACACACAGAAAGGGGAACCTTCCCGAAGGGACGACCACAGAAACTCTGACGAAGGAAATTCACCGGATAACAGGCCCCTACAAGTAGCACTGTCCGTCACTCGCCCAGAGGATTTCGTGCCATCAGCCGGGATCCTCACCGCACTCAGCAAATGGGAAAATTTCCCATTCACCATGGTCGTCTCCAACGGCGGGGATCCAGGCTCCCTCACCATCAGTTCAGTCAAGAGAAAGTTCGATGAGTTGCTCAGCGCCAACGCGGACCTCGGCCCTACGCTGCGGAAGTTCCGGGGAAAGTCAGAACCAATCACTTTCTACCTGGAAGAACTGCCCGGCGGAGCTCCAAACGCCACAATCCCCCTGCTCGTCCTAGCTAGAATGGCGAATTTCGACGTCCGACGGGTCTTGGTCGACGAAGGCAGCTCGGTCGACATCATGTACTCCCACCTCTTCCAGACGCTCCAGCTGGACGACTCACATCTCACTCCCTATGTGGGTTCGGACCTCCAAGGTTTCAACGGAGCTACCACCAAACCATGGGGTTACGTCGAGCTGATTGTCACCTTCGGGGAAGGGGAAGCCTCCAGGCAAGTCAAAACCAGATTCTTGGTGATCGACTGCAAAACCCTGTACAATTGCATTATTGGGCGCCCCACTCTAGCCGAGCTAACCGCCGTGCCCTCCACTGTTCACCTAAAGATGAAGTTTTACACGAGGACAGGACGAGTGGCCACCATCAACGCCGATATCGAAGCTGCCAGGAGAATCTTTGACGCCTCCGTCAAAGGACTAGAACTGATCGCCCCTCCGACCAACTCCACAAAAAGCCAAGAGCCGAAGACAAACATCCTCGAGAAGACCAGCATCAGACAACCAACGTCAGCTCAGTCGACCTTGATGCACGGTTTATAGAGGAAGAACTGAAGATCGGGGAAGAAACGCAGTCAAAGGCAACTCATCCCGTCCGACCTATCCCCGACGGAGATTTCGAGCTGGTCCCCCTGGGCGACAACCCCGATAAAGCAGTAAAGATCGGCAAAGGCATCCCAGATCTATCAAGGAAGCAGCTCATGGCCTGCCTTCGAGCCAATGCAGACTTGTTCGCCTGGAGCGCCGCAGAAATGCCCGGACTCGACCCCGAGGTCGCCTGCCACCACCTCTCCATCAATCCAGCCGCGAAGGCCGTAGTTCAACGTAGGCGTCGGCAGTGTCCCGAGAAAGCGGAGGCTGCCGAGAAAGCTGTAAAAGACCTCCTAGAGGCAAATTTTATTTCCGAGGCCAAATATTCAACTTGGCTCTCAAACGTTGTACTTGTTAAGAAATCTAATGGAAAATGGAGAATGTGTGTTGATTATACCGATCTTAACCGGGCATGTCCAAAAGACGCCTATCCTTTACCTAACATCGATAGACTGGTCGACAACTCGGCCGGCTATAAACTATTGTCTTTTATGGATGCTTATTCAGGTTACAACCAAATCCCCATGGCGAGGAGCGACAAGCAGTGCACAGCGTTTATGACGGAGTCGGGCAACTATTACTACAACGTAATGCCCTTCGGCCTCAAAAACGCTGGATCCACGTATCAACGGATGATGAACAAAGTTTTCCGAGGAGAGATCGGCGACACCCTCGAGGTATATATGGACGACATAATCGTCAAATCTCGAGAGGACGCCGACCATACCTCCCATCTCGAGCGGGTGTTCGAGCGGGCCAGATCCTGCAAGATGCGCTTCAACCCGGAGAAGTGTACTTTCGGCGTCCGCGCAGGCAAATTCCTCGGTTTCTACTTGACCGAACGAGGAATAGAAGCCAACCCGGACAAATGCCGAGCATTCTCCGAACTACCCACTCCTAACAATAAAAAATCCATCCAAGTCTTGAACGGGATGCTCACCGCACTATCGCGTTTCGTCGCGAAATCCGCCCAACACGCACTCCCTTTCTTTAAACTACTACAAAAAGAAGCGACCTTTGAATGGTCCGAGGAATGCGAACGAGCACTTTCGCACCTCAAACAAGTGCTCTCCAAATCGCCCGTCCTTTCTCGACCCGATAACAACGAGCCTCTATATCTGTACTTAGCCGTTTCAAACGAGGCAGTCAGCGCGGCTCTGATCCGAGAAAACGAAAGCGGGCAAAAGCCCGTATATTTCACCAGCAAAGCCCTGCAAGGCCCCGAGGTGCGATACCAACAGATCGAGAAAGTCGCCATGGCCCTAGTGATAGCGGCCAGAAGGCTGCGGTACTATTTCCTCGCCCACACCATCTTCGTCCGAACAGATCAACCCATCAAGCAGCTCCTCAGCCGACCAGATATGGCCGGCAGAATGCTGAGGTGGTCCCTCGAGCTATCGGAGTTCGACATACAGTACGAAAACAGGAAGGCATTAAAAGCTCAGGCTTTGGCAGACTTCGTGGCAGAGATGACCTCGATGGCCGACTCCCCGGATCCGACCAAGAACAAATGGACCATTTACGTGGATGGCGCCTCAAGCAATTCGGGAAGCGGGGCAGGAATTATCCTAGAAAACGACGAAGGACTCATCATCGAAGTATCTTTAGTCCTATCTTTCAATACGTCGAACAACCAGGCCGAATACGAAGCCCTCCTTGCAAGTCTGAGACTTGCCGAGGATGTGGGCGCACGTGAGGTCAAGATCTACACAGACTCCCAACTCGTTGCATCCCACATCAGCGGCGATTACCAAGCCAAAAACGACGTACTCGCCGAGTACCTCATGCTCGTCAAGGATAAGATGAAAAAATTCATCAAAGCAGAAGTCGAGCATATCCCCCGAGAACACAACTCGCGCGCCGATGTGTTATCCAAACTTGCGAGCACGAGAAAGAAAGGAGGAAACAAGTCGGTCATCCAAGAAATCCTACCCAGGCCAAGCATAGGCGAAAACGCGCGGGCTCCACAAATATTCGCTATCGGGGACGACCATTGCTGGATGACCCCAATATATAACTTCCTCACGAAAGACGAACTTCCCGCTGAGGCAAAGGAAGCTTCAGCGATTAAAAGACGAGTCTGTTCGTATACTATCCTCGAACACAAACTGTACCGACGAGGCTTCTCCATCCCTCTCCTCAAATGCGTCGACGCTTCACAAGCACTTGAGGTACTCCAAGAGCTTCACGAAGGAATCAATGGCCAACACCTCGGCGGACGATCACTGGCGAGGAAAGCCCTCAGAGCCGGCTACTATTGGCCGACCATGCAGCAAGATGCCAAAGAATACGTCCAGAAATGCGATAAATGTCAGCGACACGCCGACATGCACCTGGCGCCCCCGAACGAGCTCAAATCTCTCTCCTCGCCTTGGCCTTTCTCCACATGGGGAATGGACCTCCTCGGACCTTTCCCGGTCGGGTCTTACCAAAATAAATACATAGTGGTCGCTGTGGATTACATCACGAAATGGATAGAAGCCGAAGCGCTCGCCAAAATCACGTCCCAAAACGTGCTCCGCTTTTATAAGCGGAACATACTCGCTCGGTTTGGGGTGCCACAGGCGATCATTACCGATAACGGCACCCAGTTCACGGACAAAAAATTCCAAGAGTTCGTAACCAAACTCGGGACGAAACAACACTTCACTTCAGTCGAACACCCTCAAACGAACGGACAAGCTGAAGCCGTCAACCGGGTCATTCTCCGTGGACTGAAGAGAAGGTTGGGCGAGGCAAAAAAGGCTTGGGTCGAAGAGTTACACAGCATCCTCTGGGCGTACAGGACGACCCCACACTCGACCACAGGCGAAACACCGTTCAGGTTAACCTATGGCACCGAAGCCGTGATCCCCGTGGAGATCCGAGAACCATCTCGTCGAACTGAGTCACCTCTCGAAGAGGAACTCAATGACGAAGCTATGAGAGAAGAGCTCGACATGGTCGAGGAAATCCGGACAAGATCCTCCCTCCGAGAAGCGAAACTGAAACAACAAATAGCCTTACGCCATAGCACTAAAGTTATCAAACGCGGGTTCGAAATCGGAGACTTGGTCCTCCGCAGAAACATGAAAGATTCGCGCGAGGGCAAACTAGCCCCGAACTGGGAAGGTCCGTATCGAGTACACGATAAAACCGAAAACGGTGCATATTACCTCGAAAACCTTCTCGGCGAAAAACTTGCTCGACCTTGGAACGCTGAAAAACTCAGACGCTACTACAGTTAGAAACAACCTAACGCTACCCGGCCACTCGTAACGAACACGAGGAAAAGCTGGGCAAGGTCTCGCGCCATGGTACAAGCGCGTATGCTCCACGACAGCTTCAGTCGGATAACCCTACCAGGAGACAAAGCCGACTACGCGGCGGGCCTTACACATAGACCCTCCGCGGAAGTACCTGCACGGCAGAACCCCAGCTCGCGATGGGATCGTTCACGCTGCGAGCACCTGGCCCCGACCGCGGCCTCGAGCTCGCTTATAGCGCACACCTGCTCTGCGCACCCGGACCGTTCCCCACACGCCCGGGCCATAAACCTCGGCCGAGCACAAACATAAATATTCGATTAACAGATAAGCATAAACATTTGAACATAAAACGCAGAATATTAAAAACCGACCAAACTGGCCGGGGATATCCAAATATTACAAAAACTATCCGGGCATCGCCCAACTAACTACTTTGGCACGCAGGCCACAAAACATTGGCACGCATGCCACAAAACGGCGGGCACGCAGGCCACTATCAAGAAATCGGTTAGACATCACAATCCTCCTCCTCGGCACCATCGTCCTCACCCTGGGGCTCCTGCTCATCTTCCCAGTCCTCGAACTCCGGATTTGACTCAATCCGACCATCCACAACCTTGTTGTACGGACCGATACCCTTCGTCACCAAGCGCGGATTGAGGACTTTCAGCTGATCCACTGCGGCTTTAAATCCAACCCCCAGAGTAGCGACACAGTCAACCTCCAGCTCCCTCACCTTGCCCAGAAGCTGGGAGCGGGTCACCAAAGCTTTCTCGTCCTCATCCTCCTCGGCAGCAGGGAGATGAGACCTCTCTAGCTCGGCAATTCGCTCACGGAGCCTTTCCCCCTCAGCCTCCAAATCCCTGACTTTGTTCCGCTCTTTGCAGAGGTCTTCGACGATGCCGCTCTGAACCTCGTACTTATCCTTGTACTGTTCGAACTCGTGCTCCAGCTCATCATACTTGGTCTGCAGAGCATCATAGTCCTTCTGAGGGCAGACCCTTTGGGCATTGAGGGCCAAGGCCAGGGCGGCCACCCTCATCATCCCTTCAAGATCCTCGGACAAGTCCTTATCCCGGGCCGCCCGATCACGCCTGACTATATGCCTCACCTCCTCGCGCTCCAGCAACACATTCCTCTTGGAGAAGATCCCCCTGTGCAGAGTACATGAGGGCAGCACAATGTCCTCCTCGGACGGGTTGTCATTGATAAGGGGGCGGAGTTCGGGAGTCCCCTCGTTCTTTTGTTTTTTCCCGGCCGGAGAACTTCCCGAAGTCGTCCCGACCGACGAAGGGGAGCCACCATCAGGCGCACCCGCAGCAGCCGCCTTGACCTCCTCGACCCGCGATCGCTTCACGGTCAGCTTGATGGGCCCCTTGTTCTTTGCCCTCATCTTCACAATCTTGTCATGCAGGTCGGCCATTTTTCCTGCAAAATAAAGAGTTAGAACCGAAAGGATATTACTCGAACAAGAAATAGTTATCTCACCTAACAAAATTATCGCATCCCCGTAACTCCCACACTCGAGGATGGCTTTTGTGTTGATATGCCGAGGCTCCAGCATAGGGCCTCCATCTTCCTCGACTAAGGGATCCCCGTTGGGATAGGTACATACTGCCGGTCTAAACCCGTCCACGAAAGAAGCGAGCCGCTGATACCCCCCCGTATCGCGCTCATTGAGATCCTCGTCCCGGAAGATGTAATAGTCGGTCCCATGCTCGAAATGGTCAGGCTGCCACTCTAACGGGAACCGAGCAGCTGGGCCCACTCTCCTCACCCCATCCTCAATATACTCGCGTTCCTCGAACAAATGATTCTCGGCATCAGGAGTGAGCGGCTTAATTATAAAATACCGGCTCTTGAAATGCTTGATAGAGTCCTGGTAAATGGCGAACAGCTTCTTCGGCTGCTTAAAGGACACCCAACTCCACTTGCCGTCCGGATCGCGCAACCTCTGCAAATGAAACACTCTGAAGAAAAGAGGCAGGGTCGCTTTGACCTCCAAGTACCCGCATACGACCTCAAAGGCCCTTAAGAACGCTAAAGCGTTGGGATGGAGCTGAGACGGGCACAGGCGCAACCAACTGAAGACACTCCGTTGCAAATGAGTGAAGGGGAGACGGAGACCAGCATCCTTAAAGACGAACTCATACATTGCGAAACGGGGACCGGGGAATTGCGAGCAGATCCTCTGATGGGATTTAGGCACAAAGGCGCCCCAAGAAGGCTCCTCGTCTTGGTCAAGGTCCTCGATGACGTTAAAGGCTTCCTTGGGACGACTCGTGAAGCGCGACGCAATCGTCCTCGGAGCAACGGCCACCCATTCCTCAAGTTTCCTCGGGGAAGTCTCGACGACGGGAACACCCTCGTCCTGCGAGCAACCAACAGCTTCATCCCCGTCTGATATGTCGAAGGCGACATCGTCTTTGTTCTCGTCGGCCGTTTACCTGAAAAGCAGAGGAAACAGTGAATTCGAATGGTCAAATCCACCCTTCCACCGCAAGTCAAGTGAAAGGGCGAGGAAAAGAGACGAGGAGAGAATTCCACCCCCCTCGGACACCGACGAGCCAAATTAGAAGCACCCGCTAAGTAAAGCCGCCACGTACGGCGATGGACGGCAGGTGCATCTAGCTCCCCGGCTAACTCACACCCTAACTGAGGCATGCCATCGCCTTCGCTCGTCTCACGCAAATTGTTCACTATTAAATCTAGAGCATGGACGTCTAATTCAACTATTCCTGTCCCGCTCACTCAAATCTTACTCGGCAAACACATGAAAGAAATAACGATCTCCTACGACTACTCGGCAAACTCATGAAGCTTGCTCGACGCACTCATCAATCCTGCCCGCCGCACTCGAAGCTAAAACATAAAACATAAATGAAAGCAAGGAGGAGACGAGGAACTTACTTGAAGTAGCAGAAGAAAGAAGTGCGAGACGAAGAGGAGAGTTGTGAGCGAGTCTTGTAAGTTTGCAAAATGTTAAGTGACAAATGAATGGTCTTCTCGCTCTTTATATAGGGAAAGGAGGCCAAAGGGTGTCATGATAGCCTAGGCAGCCTAGGAGACGCCATCATTGATTACACCCCCAAGGCAGCTCCATTCACGAAAGGGTGCCACGTCACGAAACAACTTTGGAAACCCAAACGGCGCAGTCTGCATTTATGCCTAAAAACGGCACTGCAATGATGACAGTCTCCAAAACTGCCACCTGTCAGCCACACTCTGACAAGCAGCAACCAAGCATGTCAAGAGGAAACCAAGGGACAGCCATCTCCTCGACGTGTCTTCGAGGACACCATCCGACCACCCTTGGCTCTTATCCCCAGCAGCAACCTTTTCCCTCGCAGACTTAGTCGTACGACGAGATCCCAATTGACGACCAACATTCGTGCTCTTGCTCGGCCAGCCTCTTGGCTAAAGTCATCACTCTCACAAGACTAATGACTTGGGGGGCTCCTGTTCTGGCCTGGGCCGAGCAGGCCCAGCTCCTCTCACTAGCCGAGCAGGCCCAATTCATTGGGCCCATTTACTGGATAACCGTCAAGGAGTTATCCACGCGCGAAGACCACGCGTCACGCAGCGGGGGATTCGGTCAACCACCTCCGAACCCTACGCTATGATCATCCAGAACGTGGGTCACCTGCTGACTCAGCCCTAGCACAAGGACGTTCTGGCAGTTTCCTAGCACGTGGGCCTCCAATTAGATTCGGCCTAATTAGGAAACCTTGGCCCAGCGCTGGGGGCTATAAATACCCTCTCTCACCAGAGGGTCAGGTATTCTATTCTATTCACTCTCAACCCTCATTCTCTGATAGCTACTAACTTAAGCATCGGAGAACCTTGCAGGTACCCCCCCCATCTTGCTCTCCAAACCAGATTCTGCGGCCTTGACGATTCTTCTTATCAGGTACGATCAGTTGCCTAACCCAAGTAGATGTGGAAACTGTATGGATGATAGAAAATAAGGTCAAGGTTAGTTGGGCACGACAAGATATTAACTACATTATAGAAAGCAAGTAAAAATGCTCACACCTACCATATGGAAACCTAGTCACAGAGATTCTAGAAGAAACGGGGTTCAAATTTAAAGTTGATGAGTTCAAGGAAGAAACAACCACGATAGGAATCTTTGTCCTACCATCAATGCAGCATGAGCTAAAATATGGAAAGATCGTTGAATATGAACCATTAGATGAGAAGAAAAGAAAAGCCAAAAGCAAGGAGATAACCATAGAAATAAATAGCTCATAGAACTTCCCTCGGATACTAACGACCAAAGCCTCTTAAAAATCATAAGTTGAAAAATATATGTTATCAATGACAAGATCGACTTCATAGTCTGTCCCTTGATCTCTAACATATCCAAATTTATCTCATGATATGTTCTTTTTTGATGATCTTGATGCAGAGTAGTCTCACTTAAGTATTTTCGTTGTATCCTGCAAGTTCTTTTAGTAATTTCATATGTTTCAATTCAACAAATTTCTCTTCTTTATTTTGAACTTTTCAATAAGAATGAGTGTGTTGATTTCTCTATCTTAAATGTCTAAATTTCTCTTGTTTTGCATATTTACTTCTCGCAAGTGCATCTTTTACCCGCCATTTTTATTTTGACAAAGGGGAAGAAATACACTCTCAGTGGAGGGTATATTTTCTATCTAACTCGGGGGGAGTTCTATACTTTAAAATATATTGTTTGTATTATCACCTCCCTGAGAGATGTGTTGTCATCATCAAAAGGGGGGAGAATGTGGAACCTTATTTTGCATGTTATACGACATTTACTTTTGATGATGACAACCACCATGATGACAACTATGATAAGTCAAGCATGAACGATTAAGCGGTCAAACATGAAAACCTAAGTATTATGGTTTGATAAACTTGACAATCCAATGAGGGCAAATGATTGTCACGTATGCCGATGTTTAATGTACTAAAATTGAAAAGAGAAAATTTGTAGAGACTCAAAATGAAAGAAGATATAATAAGAGGCCCAAAAATATAATTAACCCAAAATATAATATATCAACAAAAGACTCAAATTCATGCTTATAAAAAAATACTTAAATTTCATCAATAACTAACGTTGTATATATTTTCATGAAAAACAATAAAGTCATTTGCAAGAAGTTCATTGTCCATTTTATTTTTTAGTGTTGTCATTACAATTTTCTTTGTTAACAAAAATCTCTATAAATATTTAGGATATCATAAGTGCCGAAATAAGACGAAATAAGAGTATCAAACAGGTATTAATTTTTTATTATTATATTTCTCCTAATTTTTGACGAATAAACTTATTTAGAGTAACTAACTATATATTATTGTGATAGCTAAACATAAATTTTATGTAATCATATAAGTAAAAATAATAATTTTTGGGAGAATGATTTCTCAACGTGTAGTTTTATTTTATTTTAATGTGTTTGCTGCACCTCTAATGCTAAGAACCCTCATTCCATAATATCTCTCATTCAAGTATAATATGCTCCTATTTTGGGCTTTTGACTTGAATCCAACTTTTCAACATTAAACATTCAAACAAATCTAAAGAGGAAACAATACTTTTGCCTTAAAAATTATTTGCTAATTAAAACCTTTTTTTAGTTCCTCAATAAAGTTGAGGTGTAATTTTCAACAATAACAGTGACTTGTGAGATGTCATTGTAACATTGAGCTTTAGACAACTAAATTGATCAAAATCGGTTGCGTTTTACACATATTATGACAACTGTGTAAATAAAAACTTCAATTTAAATACAAATTTTCAAAATTTAAATTTATCAATTTTAACAAAGTGAAACATTAGTTAATTATGGCTTCTTCATATGCCAATAACTCTATTTTTCTCTTGCTTTGCTTATGCTTAACCTTTAGCACAATTGCATTTGGTGGAAATTTTAACACTGATTTTAACATTTTATTTGGAGATAAAAGGGCTAACATACAAGATGGTGGCAATTGTATGACACTTACAATGGATAAATATTCTGGCTCAGGCATTGGTACCAAGAATGAATATTTGTTTGGAAGATTTGATATGCAAATCAAACTTGTGCCAGGAAACTCTGCGGGCACTGTCACTGCATATTATGTATGCACTTTGTTCCAGAATTACACTAATATTTGCAAACTCTTAATTCACATTTATAATAGTTTTAAATTACAATTGATGTTGCACTGCAAATCTTTATATTTTGGTAAAAATTCACACAATTGGCACATCGGTGACCCTTATATCAAGATCAAACAATGCATGAATCAAATAGATTTTTATATTTTAAACTCTAAAATTATCAAATTTGAAATATATATATATATATATATATATATATATATATATATTGTTTGATCTTGATCCAACTGTCATCGATGAGCTAACCACATGAATGTGTAAGATTTATGACAGTAGCCAATTCAAATTGTTATATTGTGGCAACAATTATAGCTATGGAAAACAAGTTAATACCATTACGGTTACACATACACATAACACATTGCATAATTTAAGGAACTTTTACTTATTGTATGATTATTTAATTTCACATATATGTATATATGCAGCTAAGTTCTCAAGGACCACACCATGATGAGATTGATATGGAATTTTTGGGCAACTTATCTGGTGATCCATATATTCTCTCAACCAATTTATATGCCAATGGTAATGGAGGTCGTGAGGTGCAATTCTATCTTTGGTTTGATCCCACAAAAGACTTTCACATTTACTCAATTGATTGGAATCCTCAGCGCATAATGTAAGTTCTTCATTGTTTAAGTAAGTTTTCATAAAATTTATTAGGAATATTTTTTATTTCGTTTTTCACGTTTTGGTTCACTAAAGGTACATAATTTTATTCAAGACATGTCATCCACTAAATGTGGCACCTCTCACTGCTTAATTTAAATTTTGAAGCACCATCTAACCTTAATTTCTACTAGACTTAATACCCAAGTTAACACATATTACAAATTCAATACTAAATTACACAAGATTTTAATACATTAACAATCAATAGCACCAATTAGAAAATAAATGTGAGTTGGAACCTCCATAAATTGACCAAAATTGATGATTGCGTGTAATCACACCGCACGTAACCCAAATCCTAAGATTACATGATTCTATCATTATAATTAATATATGCCCCTTGATCTAAGTGACAAGATAATGACCCCCATAACAAAAAATCTTTCTAAAACAATGAAAAAAATATAATTCTATATATGGAACAAATTAAACAATGTATATATACATATAATTATATCATGTGTTTGGCATCTATGCAGAATATTGGTGGATAACATACCCATAAGAGTGATACATAATAGACAAAACACCGGTGTTGCATTCCCAACAAGGCAACCAATGAAATTATACACAACACTATGGAATGGAGATTCATGGGCAACAAGAGGGGGACAGGTGAAAATTGATTGGTCAAAGGCTCCATTCACGGCTGGATTTAGAAACTTTAATGCCAATGCATGCATTCCTAGTCCATCAAATAATTGCTTAGGTTTCAATGATGGAGAAAATAAAGGTCTTACCGGTGAAACAAGGAAGAAGCTCAAAGAGATTTATACAAAATTGATTGTTTATGACTATTGTCGTGATTTTATACGTTTTGCTCATGGTCTTCCTTATGAATGCCACAATCGCTTAACTGATCACCCAGATGAATATTAGAAATTGCATGCAGTCATGATGCATTTTGTGACCAAATATATAACGTGAAGTTATTTTTTTGTTCTTTTAGATAAGTTAAAATATGTACTATTTATTTATTTATTTATTGGAGAGTTCTTAATTTGGTATTCATTAAAAAGACATGTATGTCTACTATTGACGCCTCTTGCAAAATTTCTAAATTCAAATTTATTTAAATTTATTTAAATATAAAAGCTAACATATTGTGTACTGGATACTATGATTAATAAATTTTTATGGTATTTGATTGTTCACTTTATTTTTTGTTATATTTTATTGATTTAATGTTTTTTGTGTGCAAAAGCATATATAATATATTGTCACGTCAAAGTCATTAAGGTTGATAAAGTTGATTTAGTGGACATGGATTTTGGTAGTACGAGGTTCATAGAAATGAAATAGAGATACGTTATTTTAAATAACACCATTCTTATATTTATACTCTTTTGCTTATGAAAGTACATTGATTGAACCCTATTTATATTATAGCTCTTTAGTTTAGATTGGTGACGTATTGTTTTGTTACATAAAAAAAGAATTTCATGTTTGAAATTGAAAAATCAAGACTTAAAAAAGTTTATAAACAATCACTTTCTACAACCGAATAAGACGTCTTTCAATTAAGTGCTAAATGTTAAGAGTCTATGCAATACACAAAGCATACAATGCCTTAAAAAGAGAAGAAAAAAATATGGTTATTTTTACCGGTATTCACATGCTTTGGTTAAAATAGATGGATTAGGTTCAATGAAACCTTTCTAAAAAAAACTGCAAGAAAATAAATGACAAATATAATGGGTGTAGCAATTCAATGAAACGTTCCCCACCCAAAAGAGAATTTTGATAAAACTTATTCAACATAATTTCATGTTTCAAGGATAATTTTTAACAACTACATTGTTTCAACATCAAAATATTAATGTTATTTGTGACACTATATGTTTTTATCTCTATAATTAATACTTTTTACTTTCAATACCTAACCCACAATACAAAAATACACACAAAATATACTAGATAGAATAAAAAAATTATATCCAAATATCATTTCTCAATTTTTAAAACCTTAACTAGCACACTTTTTATGTTCAAAAAGTATACATTCAAAAAGAATCTATACATCACAAAATTTACTTGATAGAACTCGACTTTTTCTGCTTTTTCTCTATGCATTAAAAAAGAATCTATACATTCCTTGTAAAGATGTTCTTATTAAACCTTCATCCAATCGACAGAATACTTCAAAGAAGGGTAAGAAGGTACGAGATAAATCTCTCAGTAGAAGAATTTAGAAAGTTGATAAATCTTCCTTATGAAGACGGAATCATTGAACTTGGAGACAAAGTCAACAGATACAACTACATCACTATTGTCTCCTCCCTCGCGAAAGAACTTTTGTCACACATACCTTATCCATTCACTTTTTAATACATCTACCCTAAAAGCCTAATGTTTCTTTATGTTATGAGTCATATCCTATTTCCTATAAAAGGTAAATTTGGTTGCCTAACCCAAGTAGATGTGGAAACTGTATGGATGATAGAAAATAAGGTCAAGGTTAGTTGGGCACGACAAGATATTAACTACATTATAGAAAGCAAGTAAAAATGCTCACACCTACCATATGGAAACCTAGTCACAGAGATTCTAGAAGAAACGGGGTTCAAATTTAAAGTTGATGAGTTCAAGGAAGAAACAACCACGATAGGAATCTTTGTCCTACCATCAATGCAGCATGAGCTAAAATATGGAAAGATCGTTGAATATGAACCATTAGATGAGAAGAAAAGAAAAGCCAAAAGCAAGGAGATAACCATAGAAATAAATAGCTCATAGAACTTCCCTCGGATACTAACGACCAAAGCCTCTTAAAAATCATAAGTTGAAAAATATATGTTATCAATGACAAGATCGACTTCATAGTCTGTCCCTTGATCTCTAACATATCCAAATTTATCTCATGATATGTTCTTTTTTGATGATCTTGATGCAGAGTAGTCTCACTTAAGTATTTTCGTTGTATCCTGCAAGTTCTTTTAGTAATTTCATATGTTTCAATTCAGCAAATTTCTCTTCTTTATTTTGAACTTTTCAATAAGAATGAGTGTGTTGATTTCTCTATCTTAAATGTCTAAATTTCTCTTGTTTTGCATATTTACTTCTCGCAAGTGCATCTTTTACCCGCCATTTTTATTTTGACAAAGGGGAAGAAATACACTCTCAGTGGAGGGTATATTTTCTATCTAACTCGGGGGGAGTTCTATACTTTAAAATATATTGTTTGTATTATCACCTCCCTGAGAGATGTGTTGTCATCATCAAAAGGGGGGAGAATGTGGAACCTTATTTTGCATGTTATATGACATTTACTTTTGATGATGACAACCACCATGATGACAACTATGATAAGTCAAGCATGAACGATTAAGCGGTCAAACATGAAAACCTAAGTATTATGGTTTGATAAACTTGACAATCCAATGAGGGCAAATGATTGTCACGTATGCCGATGTTTAATGTACTAAAATTGAAAAGAGAAAATTTGTAGAGACTCAAAATGAAAGAAGATATAATAAGAGGCCCAAAAATATAATTAACCCAAAATATAATATATCAACAAAAGACTCAAATTCATGCTTATAAAAAAATACTTAAATTTCATCAATAACTAACGTTGTATATATTTTCATGAAAAACAATAAAGTCATTTGCAAGAAGTTCATTGTCCATTTTATTTTTTAGTGTTGTCATTACAATTTTCTTTGTTAACAAAAATCTCTATAAATATTTAGGATATCATAAGTGCCGAAATAAGACGAAATAAGAGTATCAAACAGGTATTAATTTTTTATTATTATATTTCTCCTAATTTTTGACGAATAAACTTATTTAGAGTAACTAACTATATATTATTGTGATAGCTAAACATAAATTTTATGTAATCATATAAGTAAAAATAATAATTTTTGGGAGAATGATTTCTCAACGTGTAGTTTTATTTTATTTTAATGTGTTTGCTGCACCTCTAATGCTAAGAACCCCCATTCCATAATATCTCTCATTCAAGTATAATATGCTCCTATTTTGGGCTTTTGACTTGAATCCAACTTTTCAACATTAAACATTCAAACAAATCTAAAGAGGAAACAATACTTTTGCCTTAAAAATTATTTGCTAATTAAAACCTTTTTTTAGTTCCTCAATAAAGTTGAGGTGTAATTTTCAACAATAACAGTGACTTGTGAGATGTCATTGTAACATTGAGCTTTAGACAACTAAATTGATCAAAATCGGTTGCGTTTTACACATATTATGACAACTGTGTAAATAAAAACTTCAATTTAAATACAAATTTTCAAAATTTAAATTTATCAATTTTAACAAAGTGAAACATTAGTTAATTATGGCTTCTTCATATGCCAATAACTCTATTTTTCTCTTGCTTTGCTTATGCTTAACCTTTAGCACAATTGCATTTGGTGGGAATTTTAACACTGATTTTAACATTTTATTTGGAGATAAAAGGGCTAACATACAAGATGGTGGCAATTGTATGACACTTACAATGGATAAATATTCTGGCTCAGGCATTGGTACCAAGAATGAATATTTGTTTGGAAGATTTGATATGCAAATCAAACTTGTGCCAGGAAACTCTGCGGGCACTGTCACTGCATATTATGTATGCACTTTGTTCCAGAATTACACTAATATTTGCAAACTCTTAATTCACATTTATAATAGTTTTAAATTACAATTGATGTTGCACTGCAAATCTTTATATTTTGGTAAAAATTCACACAATTGGCACATCGGTGACCCTTATATCAAGATCAAACAATGCATGAATCAAATAGATTTTTATATTTTAAACTCTAAAATTATCAAATTTGAAATATATATATATATATATATATATATATATATATATATATATATATATATATTGTTTGATCTTGATCCAACTGTCATCGATGAGCTAACCACATGAATGTGTAAGATTTATGACAGTAGCCAATTCAAATTGTTATATTGTGGCAACAATTATAGCTATGGAAAACAAGTTAATACCATTACGGTTACACATACACATAACACATTGCATAATTTAAGGAACTTTTACTTATTGTATGATTATTTAATTTCACATATATGTATATATGCAGCTAAGTTCTCAAGGACCACACCATGATGAGATTGATATGGAATTTTTGGGCAACTTATCTGGTGATCCATATATTCTCTCAACCAATTTATATGCCAATGGTAATGGAGGTCGTGAGGTGCAATTCTATCTTTGGTTTGATCCCACAAAAGACTTTCACATTTACTCAATTGATTGGAATCCTCAGCGCATAATGTAAGTTCTTCATTGTTTAAGTAAGTTTTCATAAAATTTATTAGGAATATTTTTTATTTCGTTTTTCACGTTTTGGTTCACTAAAGGTACATAATTTTATTCAAGACATGTCATCCACTAAATGTGGCACCTCTCACTGCTTAATTTAAATTTTGAAGCACCATCTAACCTTAATTTCTACTAGACTTAATACCCAAGTTAACACATATTACAAATTCAATACTAAATTACACAAGATTTTAATACATTAACAATCAATAACACCAATTAGAAAATAAATGTGAGTTGGAACCTCCATAAATTGACCAAAATTGATGATTGCGTGTAATCACACCGCACGTAACCCAAATCCTAAGATTACATGATTCTATCATTATAATTAATATATGCCCCTTGATCTAAGTGACAAGATAATGATCCCCATAACAAAAAATCTTTCTAAAACAATGAAAAAAATATAATTCTATATATGGAACAAATTAAACAATGTATATATACATATAATTATATCATGTGTTTGGCATCTATGCAGAATATTGGTGGATAACATACCCATAAGAGTGATACATAATAGACAAAACACCGGTGTTGCATTCCCAACAAGGCAACCAATGAAATTATACACAACACTATGGAATGGAGATTCATGGGCAACAAGAGGGGGACAGGTGAAAATTGATTGGTCAAAGGCTCCATTCACGGCTGGATTTAGAAACTTTAATGCCAATGCATGCATTCCTAGTCCATCAAATAATTGCTTAGGTTTCAATGATGGAGAAAATAAAGGTCTTACCGGTGAAACAAGGAAGAAGCTCAAAGAGATTTATACAAAATTGATTGTTTATGACTATTGTCGTGATTTTATACGTTTTGCTCATGGTCTTCCTTATGAATGCCACAATCGCTTAACTGATCACCCAGATGAATATTAGAAATTGCATGCAGTCATGATGCATTTTGTGACCAAATATATAACGTGAAGTTATTTTTTTGTTCTTTTAGATAAGTTAAAATATGTACTATTTATTTATTTATTTATTGGAGAGTTCTTAATTTGGTATTCATTAAAAAGACATGTATGTCTACTATTGACGCCTCTTGCAAAATTTCTAAATTCAAATTTATTTAAATTTATTTAAATATAAAAGCTAACATATTGTGTACTGGATACTATGATTAATAAATTTTTATGGTATTTGATTGTTCACTTTATTTTTTGTTATATTTTATTGATTTAATGTTTTTTGTGTGCAAAAGCATATATAATATATTGTCACGTCAAAGTCATTAAGGTTGATAAAGTTGATTTAGTGGACATGGATTTTGGTAGTACGAGGTTCATAGAAATGAAATAGAGATACGTTATTTTAAATAACACCATTCTTATATTTATACTCTTTTGCTTATGAAAGTACATTGATTGAACCCTATTTATATTATAGCTCTTTAGTTTAGATTGGTGACGTATTGTTTTGTTACATAAAAAAAGAATTTCATGTTTGAAATTGAAAAATCAAGACTTAAAAAAGTTTATAAACAATCACTTTCTACAACCGAATAAGACGTCTTTCAATTAAGTGCTAAATGTTAAGAGTCTATGCAATACACAAAGCATACAATGCCTTAAAAAGAGAAGAAAAAAATATGGTTATTTTTACCGGTATTCACATGCTTTGGTTAAAATAGATGGATTAGGTTCAATGAAACCTTTCTAAAAAAAACTGCAAGAAAATAAATGACAAATATAATGGTGTAGCAATTCAATGAAACGTTCCCCACCCAAAAGAGAATTTTGATAAAACTTATTCAACATAATTTCATGTTTCAAGGATAATTTTTAACAACTACATTGTTTCAACATCAAAATATTAATGTTATTTGTGACACTATATGTTTTTATCTCTATAATTAATACTTTTTACTTTCAATACCTAACCCACAATACAAAAATACACACAAAATATACTAGATAGAATAAAAAAATTATATCCAAATATCATTTCTCAATTTTTAAAACCTTAACTAGCACACTTTTTATGTTCAAAAAGTATACATTCAAAAAGAATCTATACATCACAAAATTTACTTGATAGAACTCGACTTTTTCTGCTTTTTCTCTATGCATTAAAAAAGAATCTATACATTCCTTGTAAAGATGTTCTTATTAAACCTTCATCCAATCGACAGAATACTTCAAAGAAGGGTAAGAAGGTACGAGATAAATCTCTCAGTAGAAGAATTTAGAAAGTTGATAAATCTTCCTTATGAAGACGGAATCATTGAACTTGGAGACAAAGTCAACAGATACAACTACATCACTATTGTCTCCTCCCTCGCGAAAGAACTTTCGTCACACATACCTTATCCATTCACTTTTTAATACATCTACCCTAAAAGCCTAATGTTTCTTTATGTTATGAGTCATATCCTATTTCCTATAAAAGGTAAATTTGGTTGCCTAACCCAAGTAGATGTGGAAACTGTATGGATGATAGAAAATAAGGTCAAGGTTAGTTGGGCACGACAAGATATTAACTACATTATAGAAAGCAAGTAAAAATGCTCACACCTACCATATGGAAACCTAGTCACAGAGATTCTAGAAGAAACGGGGTTCAAATTTAAAGTTGATGAGTTCAAGGAAGAAACAACCACGATAGGAATCTTTGTCCTACCATCAATGCAGCATGAGCTAAAATATGGAAAGATCGTTGAATATGAACCATTAGATGAGAAGAAAAGAAAAGCCAAAAGCAAGGAGATAACCATAGAAATAAATAGCTCATAGAACTTCCCTCGGATACTAACAACCAAAGCCTCTTAAAAATCATAAGTTGAAAAATATATGTTATCAATGACAAGATCGACTTCATAGTCTGTCAATTGATCTCTAACATATCCAAATTTATCTCATGATATGTTCTTTTTTGATGATCTTGATGCAGAGTAGTCTCACTTAAGTATTTTCGTTGTATCCTGCAAGTTCTTTTAGTACTTTCATATGTTTCAATTCAGCAAATTTCTCTTCTTTATTTTGAACTTTTCAATAAGAATGAGTGTGTTGATTTCTCTATCTTAAATGTCTAAATTTCTCTTGTTTTGCATATTTACTTCTCGCAAGTGCATCTTTTACCCGCCATTTTTATTTTGACAAAGGGGAAGAAATACACTCTCAGTGGAGGGTATATTTTCTATCTAACTCGGGGGGAGTTCTATACTTTAAAATATATTGTTTGTATTATCACCTCCCTGAGAGATGTGTTGTCATCATCAAAAGGGGGGAGAATGTGGAACCTTATTTTGCATGTTATATGACATTTACTTTTGATGATGACAACCACCATGATGACAACTCTGATGACAACTATGATAAGTCAAGCATGAACGATTAAGCGGTCAAACATGAAAACCTAAGTATTATGGTTTGATAAACTTGACAATCCAATGAGGGCAAATGATTGTCACGTATGCCGATGTTTAATGTACTAAAATTGAAAAGAGAAAATTTGTAGAGACTCAAAATGAAAGAAGATATAATAAGAGGCCCAAAAATATAATTAACCCAAAATATAATATATCAACAAAAGACTCAAATTCATGCTTATAAAAAAATACTTAAATTTCATCAATAACTAACGTTGTATATATTTTCATGAAAAACAATAAAGTCATTTGCAAGAAGTTCATTGTCCATTTTATTTTTTAGTGTTGTCATTACAATTTTCTTTGTTAACAAAAATCTCTATAAATATTTAGGATATCATAAGTGCCGAAATAAGACGAAATAAGAGTATCAAACAGGTATTAATTTTTTATTATTATATTTCTCCTAATTTTTGACGAATAAACTTATTTAGAGTAACTAACTATATTTTATTGTGATAGCCAAACATAAATTTTATGTAATCATATAAGTAAAAATAATAATTTTTGGGAGAATGATTTCTCAACGTGTAGTTTTATTTTATTTTAATGTGTTTGCTGCACCTCTAATGCTAAGAACCCCCATTCCATAATATCTCTCATTCAAGTATAATATGCTCCTATTTTGGGCTTTTGACTTGAATCCAACTTTTCAACATTAAACATTCAAACAAATCTAAAGAGGAAACAATACTTTTGCCTTAAAAATTATTTGCTAATTAAAACCTTTTTTTAGTTCCTCAATAAAGTTGAGGTGTAATTTTCAACAATAACAGTGACTTGTGAGATGTCATTGTAACATTGAGCTTTAGACAACTAAATTGATCAAAATCGGTTGCGTTTTACACATATTATGACAACTGTGTAAATAAAAACTTCAATTTAAATACAAATTTTCAAAATTTAAATTTATCAATTTTAACAAAGTGAAACATTAGTTAATTATGGCTTCTTCATATGCCAATAACTCTATTTTTCTCTTGCTTTGCTTATGCTTAACCTTTAGCACAATTGCATTTGGTGGAAATTTTAACACTGATTTTAACATTTTATTTGGAGATAAAAGGGCTAACATACAAGATGGTGGCAATTGTATGACACTTACAATGGATAAATATTCTGGCTCAGGCATTGGTACCAAGAATGAATATTTGTTTGGAAGATTTGATATGCAAATCAAACTTGTGCCAGGAAACTCTGCGGGCACTGTCACTGCATATTATGTATGCACTTTGTTCCAGAATTACACTAATATTTGCAAACTCTTAATTCACATTTATAATAGTTTTAAATTACAATTGATGTTGCACTGCAAATCTTTATATTTTGGTAAAAATTCACACAATTGGCACATCGGTGACCCTTATATCAAGATCAAACAATGCATGAATCAAATAGATTTTTATATTTTAAACTCTAAAATTATCAAATTTGAAATATATATATATATATATATATATATATATATATATATATATATATATATATATATATATATATATATATATTGTTTGATCTTGATCCAACTGTCATCGATGAGCTAACCACATGAATGTGTAAGATTTATGACAGTAGCCAATTCAAATTGTTATATTGTGGCAACAATTATAGCTATGGAAAACAAGTTAATACCATTACGGTTACACATACACATAACACATTGCATAATTTAAGGAACTTTTACTTATTGTATGATTATTTAATTTCACATATATGTATATATGCAGCTAAGTTCTCAAGGACCACACCATGATGAGATTGATATGGAATTTTTGGGCAACTTATCTGGTGATCCATATATTCTCTCAACCAATTTATATGCCAATGGTAATGGAGGTCGTGAGGTGCAATTCTATCTTTGGTTTGATCCCACAAAAGACTTTCACATTTACTCAATTGATTGGAATCCTCAGCGCATAATGTAAGTTCTTCATTGTTTAAGTAAGTTTTCATAAAATTTATTAGGAATATTTTTTATTTCGTTTTTCACGTTTTGGTTCACTAAAGGTACATAATTTTATTCAAGACATGTCATCCACTAAATGTGGCACCTCTCACTGCTTAATTTAAATTTTGAAGCACCATCTAACCTTAATTTCTACTAGACTTAATACCCAAGTTAACACATATTACAAATTCAATACTAAATTACACAAGATTTTAATACATTAACAATCAATAACACCAATTAGAAAATAAATGTGAGTTGGAACCTCCATAAATTGACCAAAATTGATGATTGCGTGTAATCACACCGCACGTAACCCAAATCCTAAGATTACATGATTCTATCATTATAATTAATATATGCCCCTTGATCTAAGTGACAAGATAATGATCCCCATAACAAAAAATCTTTCTAAAACAATGAAAAAAATATAATTCTATATATGGAACAAAACAATGTATATATACATATAATTATATCATGTGTTTGGCATCTATGCAGAATATTGGTGGATAACATACCCATAAGAGTGATACATAATAGACAAAACACCGGTGTTGCATTCCCAACAAGGCAACCAATGAAATTATACACAACACTATGGAATGGAGATTCATGGGCAACAAGAGGGGGACAGGTGAAAATTGATTGGTCAAAGGCTCCATTCACGGCTGGATTTAGAAACTTTAATGCCAATGCATGCATTCTTAGTCCATCAAATAATTGCTTAGGTTTCAATGATGGAGAAAATAAAGGTCTTACCGGTGAAACAAGGAAGAAGCTCAAAGAGATTTATACAAAATTGATTGTTTATGACTATTGTCGTGATTTTATACGTTTTGCTCATGGTCTTCCTTATGAATGCCACAATCGCTTAACTGATCACCCAGATGAATATTAGAAATTGCGTGCAGTCATGATGCATTTTGTGACCAAATATATAACGTGAAGTTATTTTTTTGTTCTTTTAGATAAGTTAAAATATGTACTATTTATTTATTTATTTATTGGAGAGTTCTTAATTTGGTATTCATTAAAAAGACATGTATGTCTACTATTGACGCCTCTTGCAAAATTAATTCAAAATTCAAATTTATTTAAATTTATTTAAATATAAAAGCTAACATTACATAATTGTGTACTGGATACTATGATTAATAAATTTTTATGGTATTTGATTGTTCACTTTATATTTTGTTTTATTTTATTGATTTAATGTTTTTTGTGTGCAAAAGCATATATAATATATTGTCACGTCAAAGTCATTAAGGTTGATAAAGTTGATTTAGTGGACATGGATTTTGGTAGTACGAGGTTCATAGAAATGAAATAGAGATGCGTTATTTTAAATAACACCATTCTTATATTTATACTCTTTTGCTTATGAAAGTACATTGATTGAACCCTATTTATATTATAGCTCTTTAGTTTAGATTGGTGACGTATTGTTTTGTTACATAAAAAAAGAATTTCATGTTTGAAATTGAAAAATCAAGACTTAAAAAAGTTTATAAACAATCACTTTCTACAACCGAATAAGACGTCTTTCAATTAAGTGCTAAATGTTAAGAGTCTATGCAATACACAAAGCATACAATGCCTTAAAAAGAGAAGAAAAAAATATGGTTATTTTTACCGGTATTCACATGCTTTGGTTAAAATAGATGGATTAGGTTCAATGAAACCTTTCTAAAAAAAACTGCAAGAAAATAAATGACAAATATAATGGTGTAGCAATTCAATGAAACGTTCCCCACCCAAAAGAGAATTTTGATAAAACTTATTCAACATAATTTCATGTTTCAAGGATAATTTTTAACAACTACATTGTTTCAACATCAAAATATTAATGTTATTTGTGACACTATATGTTTTTATCTCTATAATTAATACTTTTTACTTTCAATACCTAACCCACATTACAAAAATACACACAAAATATACTAGATAGAATAAAAAAATTATATCCAAATATCATTTCTCAATTTTTAAAACCTTAACTAGCACACTTTTTATGTTCAAAAAGTATACATTCAAAAAGAATCTATACATCACAAAATTTACTTGATAGAACTCGACTTTTTCTGCTTTTTCTCTATGCATTGAAAAAGAATCTATACATTCCTTGTAAAGATGTTCTTATTAAACCTTCATCCAATCGACAGAATACTTCAAAGAAGGGTAAGAAGGTACGAGATGAATCTCTCAGTAGAAGAATTTAGAAAGTTGATAAATCTTCCTTATGAAGACGGAATCAATGAACTTGGAGACAAAGTCAACAGATACAACTACATCACTATTGTATCCTCCCTCGCGAAAGAACCTTCGTCACACATACCTTATCCATTCACTTTTTAATACATCTACCCTAGAAGCCTAATGTTTCTTTATGTCATGAGTCATATCCTATTTCCTATAAAAAGTAAATTTGGTTGCCTAACCCAAGTAGATGTGGAAACTGTATGGATGATAGAAAATAAGGTCAAGGTTAGTTGGGCACGACAAGATATTAACTACATTATAGAAAGCAAGTAAAAATGCTCACACCTACCATATGGAAACCTAGTCACAGAGATTCTAGAAGAAACGGGGTTCAAATTTAAAGTTGATGAGTTCAAGGAAGAAATAACCACGATAGGAATATTTGTCCTACCATCAATGCAGCATGAGCTAAAATATGGAAAGATCGTTAAATATGAACCATTAGATGAGAAGAAAAGAAAAGCCAAAAGCAAGGAGATAACCATAGAAATAAATAGCTCATAGAACTTCCCTCGGATACTAACAACCAAAGCCTCTTAAAAATCATAAGTTGAAAAATATATGTTATCAATGACAAGATCGACTTCATAGTCCGTCACTTGATCTCAAACATATCCAAATTTATCTCATGACATGTTCTTTTTTGATGATCTTGATGCAGAGTAGTCTCACTTAAGTATTTTCGTTGTATCCTGCAAGTTCTTTTAGTACTTTCATATGTTTCAATTCAGCAAATTTCTCTTCTTTATTTTGAACTTTTCAATAAGAATGAGTGTGTTGATTTCTCTATCTTAAATGTCTAAATTTCTATTGTTTTGCATATTTACTTCTCGCAAGTGCATCTTTTACCCGCCTTTTTTATTTTGACAAAGGGGAAGAAATACACTCTCGGTGGAGGGTAAATTTTCTATCTAACTCGGGGGGGAGTTCTATACTTTAAAATATATTGCTTGTATTATCACCTCCCTGAGAGATGTGTTGTCATCATCAAAAGGGGGGAGAATGTGGAACCTTATTTTGCATGTTATATGACATTTACTTTTGATGATGACAACCACCATGATGACAACTCTGATGACAACTATGATAAGTCAAGCATGAACGATTAAGCGGTCAAACATGAAAACCTAAGTATTATGGTTTGATAAACTTGACAATCCAATGAGGGCAAATGATTGTCACGTATGCCTGTGTTTAATGTACTAAAATTGAAAAGAGAAAATTTGTAGAGACTCAAAATGAAAGTAGATATAATAAGAGGCCCAAAAATATAATTAACCCAAAATATAATATATCAACAAAAGACTCAAATTCATGCTTATAAAAAAATACTTAAATTTCATCAATAACTAACGTTGTATATATTTTCATGAAAAACAATAAAGTCATTTGCAAGAAGTTCATTGTCCATTTTATTTTTTAGTGTTGTCATTACAATTTTCTTTGTTAATAAATCTCTATAAATATTTAGGATATCATAAGTGCCGAAATAAGACGAAATAAGAGTATCAAACAGGTATTAATTTTTTATTATTATATTTCTCCTAATTTTTGACGAATAAACTTATTTAGAGTAACTAACTATATTTTATTGTGATAGCCAAACATAAATTTTACGTAATCATATAAGTAAAAATAATAATTTTTGGGAGAATGATTTCTCAACGTGTAGTTTTATTTTATTTTAATGTGTTTGCTGCACCTCTAATGCTAAGAACCCCCGTTCCATAATATCTCTCATTCAAGTATAATATGCTCCTATTTTGGGCTTTTGACTTGAATCCAACTTTTCAACATTAAACATTCAAACAAATCTAAAGAGGAAACAATACTTTTGCCTTAAAAATTATTTGCTAATTAAAACCTTTTTTTAGTTCCTCAATAAAGTTGAGGTGTAACTTTCAACAATAACAGTGACTTGTGAGATGTCATTGTAACATTGAGCTTTAGACAACTAAATTGATCAAAATCTGTTGCGTTTTATGTAACACCCCATAAAATTCTTTATTTAATTTAATTAATTTTTGGATTAAATATTAGAATTATTTGAGTTAACTGAGAAAAATGGGAATAATGAGACTAATGGGCCAGTGTCGCTTTTAGTAAAGAGGGGGGTGTATTGGTAGGCCCTATTACTAATTAAAATAGTTTTATTTTATTTTCCACAAAATAGAGGAATTGGGGGAAAGAGGAATAGAACTAAGGAGAAGAGAAGAGTCTGAACGTGAAAAGAGAAGAGGAGCGGAGAAGTGCGACACGAGGAAGAGCGAAGAATCAACCTTCAGGTGAGGGGGACTCTTCCGTTTATCTTCTATTATGGGATTATAGGTAGTATGATAGAATTTGATCGTGTTATTCGTATCAATTGGGTTGTGCTTAGGTTATAGAAGTGTTAGGTTTTGGGAGGATTGATACATAATGATTGTATTGACCATGTATGGTGTTAATTGGATGGTTGAATGTATTATAAATGTGTTATAATATGTGTTTGTTTCACTGTATGCAAATTTGGTTGGAATGGGATTGGTTTGGTAATGAATTGGTGAAGGAAGGGAAAAATCGCAGGCTGTTTTCTGCGATTCGGAGTTCTGGAAATCGCCAGTTCGCGCCGCGTCCAGGAGTTGGCGCCGTGAACTGCTTGGCAGAAAGCCAGGAAGTTGTGTTGTGTTCAGTACGCGCCGCGAACCTTTGGTTGCGCCGCGAAGGCGTAGTTCCTATTCGTTCCGCGCCGCGAACCCTTGTTTGCGCCGCGAAGGCGTAGTTCCTATTCGTTCCGCGTCGCGAACTGTGTGTGGCGCCGCGTGCTGTTGGCGATAGGCCGTTTTGAAAAGTTTAAAAATGTGTAACTTTTAAACCGTAAACTGGATTTTGGTGCCGTTTCGAGTACAGTGAAGCTAATCAAATAATTTATATAATCAAATGGTGTTTTGAGTTGTGGCTTGAATTATTTTTAAAACACCCGATCTTATTTGTTTGTGGTGGGATATGCTTATAGGTACACTAATGAATGTCTTACCTGTATGATGTTGTGGTTATAACTGGTGTTTATTATACATGTATTGTTGGTATGAAATATGTGTTTTATTGATGATTATGACATTGATCGATTTATGTGGGTGATGAGCATGTTATGGTTGATGCATGCATTCATAATCATTATGTGGCTGGTCCTTGACGATGGTGGATCAGTGGTAGCTAATTCCCATTGTGTGGAATTAGTGAGTGGGTGTCACCGTATCCTTGACGATGGTGGGTCGGTGAGTTGGGTTATCCCAGATTTTGGTACCACATGCATGTAGTTGCATTGCATTAGGCTGTTTTGCTATTATAACATGAATGGAAGATTGTCCAATGTTATAATATGTGTTAATTTGGTTGTTTGCTTACTGATTGTATGGTTTGGATCTGATCATAACTGTGATTGGGTGAATGGCATGTGAAATGATATTTTATTATCTATATCTTATAACATTAGTTAAATGTGAATGAGACTCACCCTTACTGTTGTTATTTTTCAGATTGAAGAGTAGCTCTCGTACTTGGTGAGGATTAGCTCGTCAAGTAGTTCGTTAGAGTCAGTTGGGTCTGTGTCATGCTCTGGTCGTGTAACACTGGGGGCGTCGTTTAGAGTTACTTGTTAAACTCTTTCTATTTTGGGTGGATTTCCTATGTTGGTGTTTTTAAGTCTGTGACTTGCCTGTTTGTTATTCAGATGTTAAAGATAATTCCGCTGTGTTAAACATGATGATCTGAATAAATTTGGTTGACGTTCTCTTTTATGGCATGACATGAGTATTATTGTTTAATTATTTGGAAGTTGTAATGCCCTTTTCATGTTTACTCTGATTATTGTTTATTATTTATGCGGGGTATTAGAAGGGTGTTACATTTTACACATATTATGACAACTGTGTAAATACAAACTTCAATTTAAATACAAATTTTCAAAATTTAAATTTATCAATTTTAACAAAGTGAAACATTAGTTAATTATGGCTTCTTCATATGCCAATAACTATATTTTTCTCTTGCTTTGCTTATGCTTAACCTTTAGCACAATTGCATTTGGTGGAAATTTCAACACTGATTTTAACATTTTATTTGGAGATAAAAGGGCTAACATACAAGATGGTGGCATTTGTATGACACTTACAATGGATAAAAATTCTGGCTCAGGCATTGGTACCAAGAATGAATATTTGTTTGGAAGATTTGATATGCAAATCAAACTTGTGCCAGGAAACTCTGCAGGCACTGTCACTGCATATTATGTATGCACTTTATTCCAGAATTACACTAATATTTGAAAACTCTTAATTCACATTTATAATAGTTTTAAATTACAATTGATGTTGCACTGCAAATCTTTATATTTTGGTAAAAATTCACACAATTGGCACATCGGTGACCCTTATATCAAGATCAAACAATGCATGAATCAAATAGATTTTTATATTTTAAACTCTAAAATTATCAAATTTGAAATATATATATATATATTGTTTGATCTTGATCCAACTGTCATCGATGAGCTAACCACATGAATGTGTAAGATTTATGACAGTAGCCAATTCAAATTGTTATATTGTGGCAACAATTATAGCTATGGAAAACAAGTTAATACCATTACGGTTACACATACACATAACACATTGCATAATTTAAGGAACTTTTACTTACTGTATGATTATTTAATTTCACATATATGTACATATGCAGCTAAGTTCTCAAGGACCACACCATGATGAGATTGATATGGAATTTTTGGGCAACTTATCTGGTGATCCATATATTCTCTCAACCAATTTATATGCCAATGGTAATGGAGGTCGTGAGGTGCAATTCTATCTTTGGTTTGATCCCACAAAAGACTTTCACATTTACTCAATTGATTGGAATCCTCAGCGCATAATGTAAGTTCTTCATTATTTAAGTAAGTTTTCATAAAATTTATTAGGAATATTTTTTATTTCGTTTTTCACGTTTTGGTTCACTAAAGGTAC
Source organism: Vicia villosa (assembly GCF_029867415.1). Taxonomy (NCBI): domain Eukaryota; kingdom Viridiplantae; phylum Streptophyta; class Magnoliopsida; order Fabales; family Fabaceae; genus Vicia; species Vicia villosa. Next base: position 803,926 of record NW_026705279.1, on the reverse strand, counting down.
ATAGTTTTATTCAAGACATGTCATCCACTAAATGTGGCACCTCTCACTGCTTAATTTAAATTTTGAAGCACCATCTAACCTTAATTTCTACTAGACTTAATACCCGAGTTAACACGTATTACAAATTCAATACTAAATTACACAAGATTTTAATACATTAACAATCAATAACACCAATTAGAAATTAAATGTGAGTTGGAACCTCCATAAATTGACCAAAATTGATGATTGCGTGTAATCACACCGCACGAAACCCAAATCCTAAGATTACATGATTCTATCATTATAATTAATATATGCCCCTTGATCTAAGTGACAAGATAATGATCCCCATAACAAAAATTCTTTCTAAAACAATGAAAAAATATAATTCTATATATGGAACAAAACAATATATATATATATATATATATATATATATATATATATATATACATATAATTATATCATGTGTTTGGCATCTATGCAGAATATTGGTGGATAACATACCCATAAGAGTGATACATAATAGACAAAACATCGGTGTTGCATTCCCAACAAGGCAACCAATGAAATTATACACAACACTATGGAATGGAGATTCATGGGCAACAAGAGGGGGACAGGTGAAAATTGATTGGTCAAAGGCTCCATTCACGGCTGGATTTAGAAACTTTAATGTCAATGCATGCATTCCTAGTCCATCAAATAATTGCTTAGGTTTCAATGATGGAGAAAATAAAGGTCTTACTGGTGAAACAAGGAAGAAGCTCAAAGAGATTTATACAAAATTGATTGTTTATGACTATTGTCGTGATTTTATACGTTTTGCTCATGGTCTTCCTTACGAATGCCACAATCGCTTAACTGATCACCCAGATGAATATTAGAAATTGCGTGCAGTCATGATGCATTTTGTGACCAAATATATAACGTGAAGTTATTTTTTTGTTCTTTTAGATAAGTTAAAATATGTACTATTTATTTATTTATTGGAGAGTTCTTAATTTGGTATTCATTAAAAAGACATGTATGTCCACTATTGACGCCTCTTGCAAAATTAATTCAAAATTCAAATTTATTTAAATATAAAAGCTAACATTACATAATTGTGTACTGGATACTATGATTAATAAATTTTTATGGTATTTGATTGTTCACTTTATATTTTGTTATATTTTATTGATTTAATGTTTTTTGTGTGCAAAAGCATATATAATAAATTGTCACGTCAAAGTCATTAAGGTTGATAAAGTTGATTTAGTGGACATGGATTTTGGTAGTACGAGGTTCATAGAAATGAAATAGAGATACGTTATTCTAAATAACACCATTCTTATATTTATACTCTTTTGCTTATGAAAGTACATTGATTGAACCCTATTTGTATTATAGCTCTTTAGTTTAGATTGGTGACGTATTGTTTTGTTACATAAAAAAAGAATTTCATGTTTGAAATTGATAAATCAAGACTTAAAAAAGTTTATAAACAATCACTTTCTACAACCGAATAAGACGTCTTTCAATTAAGTGCTAAATGTTAAGAGTCTATGCAATACACAAAGCATACAATGCCTTAAAAAGAGAAGAAAAAAATATGGTTATTTTTACCGGTATTCACATGCTTCGGTTAAAATAGATGGATTAGGTTCAATGAAACCTTTCTAAAAAAAAAACTGCAAGAAAATAAATGAGAAATATAATGGTGTAGCAATTCAATGAAACGTTCCCCACCCAAAAGAGAATTTTGATAAAACTTATTCAACATAATTTCATGTTTCAAGGATAATTTTTAACAACTACATTGTTTCAACATCAAAATATTAATGTTATTTGTGACATTATATGTTTTTATCTCTATAATTAATACTTTTTACTTTCAATACCTAACCCACATTACAAAAATACACACAAAATATACTAGATAGAATAAAAAAATTATATCCAAATATCATTTCTCAATTTTTAAAACCTTAACTAGCACACTTTTTATGTTCAAAAAGTATACATTCAAAAAGAATCTATACATCACAAAATTTACTTGATAGAACTCGACTTTTTCTGCTTTTTCTCTATGCATTAAAAAAGAATCTATACATTCCTTGTAAAGATGTTCTTATTAAACCTTCATCCAATCGACAGAATACTTCAAAGAAGGGTAAGAAGGTACGAGATAAATCTCTCAGTAGAAGAATTTAGAAAGTTGATAAATCTTCCTTATGAAGACGGAATCAATGAACTTGGAGACAAAGTCAACAGATACAACTACATCACTATTGTATTCTCCCTCGCGAAAGAACCTTCGTCACACATACCTTATCCATTCACTTTTTAATACATCTACCCTAGAAGCCTAATGATTCTCTATGTTATGAGTCATATCCAATTTCCTATAAAAGGTAAATTTGGTTGCCTAACCCAAGTAGATGTGGAAGTTGTGTGGCTGATAGAAAATAAGGTCAAGGTTAGTTGGGCACGACAAGATATTAACGACATTATAGAAAGCAACTAAAAATGCTCACACCTACCATATGGAAACCTAGTCACAGAGATTCTAGAAGTAACATGGTTCAAATTTAAAGTTGATGAGTTCAAGGAAGAAACAACCACGATATGGAAAGATCGCTGAATATGAACCATTAGATGAGAAGTAAAGAAAAGCCAAAATCAAGGAGATAACCGTAGAAATAAATAGCTCAGAGAACTTCCCTCGGATACTAACAACCAAAGCCTCTTAAAAATCATAAGTTGAAAAATATATGTTATCAATGACAAGATCGACTTCATAGTTCGTCACCTGATCTCTAACATATCCAAATTTATCTCATGACATGTTCTTTTTTGATGATCTTGATGCAGAATAGTATCACTTAAGTATTTTCCTTGTATCCTGCAAGTTCTTTTCGTACTTTCATATGTTTCAATTCAGCAAATTTCTCTTCTTTATTTTGAACTTTTCAATAATAATGAGTGTGTTGATTTCTCTATCTTAAATGTCTAAATTTCTCTTGTTTTGAATATTTACTTCTCGCAAGTGCATCTTTTACCCGCCTTTTTATTTTGACAAAGAGGGAGAAGTATACTCTCAGTGGAGGGTATATTTTCTATCTAACTCGGGGGGAGTTCTATACTCTAAAATATATTGTTTGTGTTATCACCTCCCTGAGAGATGTGTTGTCATCACCAAAAGGGGGGAGAAAGTGGAACCTTGTTTTGCATGTTATATGACATCTACTTTTGATGATGACAACCACCATGATGACAACTATGATAAATCAAGCATGAACAATTAAGCGGTCAAACATGCAAACCTAAGTATTATGGTTTGATAAACTTGACTATCCAATGAGGGCAAATTAAATATAAATAATATAAAGCCTCATATCAAGAGATCACAAGCAGTGTTAATTTAAAGAGCTGCACATGGCAAAAGCTAGTTGAAAAGGAGTAATCTCCTAGTCTAGTAAGTGAGTTATCATATGTTAAGTAAAGGCTTGTTTCCTTAAAATCACAAGGCTAACAGAGACACAGACACACAATAAAACCTTTTTCTAAATGATTTACCCAAAAAAAATCTTTGAGAAACATCTGGAAGTATTATTAGATGAAATGGGAGAAGTCAAAAAAGCCATGGGCAAAATTTTGACTTTTCTAATCGATTAGAACATTTGCCCAATCGATTAGAAATGAAAAAAATTAAGACCCAAGCAAGTTTTAATGCGCCTTGATTTTGTGCAACGACTAGATATCTTAAATTTTCATTTTTAGAACTTACAAACGTATATTTGCATCATCTTATTGATTAGTTACTTGTTCTAATCAATTAGCTAACGGTAAAATGTGTTTAGTGCAAATTCCTTTTTGAGTCAGCCTCTTGCCTATAAATAGAGGTCTCATTTCTCATTTCAAATCATCCAGAATCGTGATTTGATACTTTCATCTCTCACACACTCTCTCTCTAAAGTTTTATTTAACTTTCTCTCACTAAATGTTTTAGCCAAATGCCTTTGTGAGAAAAATTCTTTTGTGAGTGAGGATATATTTGTAATTCTAGAAATGGTAGAATTATAAAATTCACCAAGGGAATCTTTTGTATACACCTTGGTTGAATATTATCCATTTAGGGATTTATCTAGGTTATAAGCTCATCCTATAAAAAGCTTATATTTGGGGATTGTGTGATTAGTCTTAGGTTTGGTTGAAGATTTGCCCGTCTTAAAATATTCCTAGGTTCTTAGTCAGCCCAGTCAAAACCAAGAGAGGTTGAAGCTCAGCCCAATATTTTAAGTTTCATAGTTTCGATAACAGCCCGGTTAAAAGCTCATATATTTTTTGTTATCCCTGTTAAAACCAAGATATTAAGCTCAAATGTTTTGGAACTTGAAGACTAACCGCTCCAAGGTCCATGTTTGTGGAAACAAGACTAACCGCTCCAAGGTCCGTGTTCGTGGAAAGAAGACTAACCGCTCCAAAGTCCGTGTTCGTGGAAAGAAGACTAACCGCTTCGATTCACTATTGGAAGAAAGATTGGCCTCTTCACTCTAAATAATATATTGAAGAAAGATGCAAACAGCCACATCCATCGTCTTACAATATTCGGTTGAAGATCAACCATTATTTCCTCGTATAAGGGGGTTCGTGAGTCTTTCATACTAAAAGCTCTCAATTATTATTGAAAACTTTCAAGATCAACTCTTGGGAGAGGATTATGTCCTTTTGATTTGACCGAACCTCTATAATTATTGATGTTCTTCTTCTTCCTTAACTTTTTAATTCATCGATTTATTTTCTGCTATTTACTTTTCACTGCCTGAGTTTTTCAATTTCTATTTTTAATATGGAAAAAAATGTAAAACTAAGTTTTTCCAAACCACACAATTCACCCCCTCCCTCCTCTTGTGTGAATTCTCAAGTCCAACAAGTAGTATATGATTTTGCTTGCAGGGGTGCTTATTATAAGCTGGAATGGATGTTCAGCTTACTTACAGTATTTGGTATTATGCTAAGCTAATAGTGTTTGGTACTACAGGCATAACTTGTTGCCACTGTTGTATTTGTCCCGCAAATCCTAACATCCAAGATGTTGCTACCGGGAAACAAAATTTCTTCCAATCCAATATGAATTCTAGAATTGGAAACCCTTCCTTCATTTCTACCTGATTAAAAAATAACGCAAACATTAATATTTACATCAAATTAATATTTACATTAATATTAACAAACATAATATTTAAGTACCTGAACCCAATAATTTTGGTTTACAAAACCAGTGCAATAAATGGATACAGTTGGAGAATGTGATCTCATCATAGAAAAGAAAGTCATGCACAGCTTAAACTGGCGAGAATGACATTATACTGATTCGCTACCAAATAACTCATATATGGTATTGTCATCCATTTCTCTGGTGGCTGAGGACCTAAAGGTGATATCATGGAAGATTCTATCACTTCTAATAACTGATTTCCAAATAACTTATCATTTAAACTTGATCTATTTTATTCTCTTATTTCTTTATTCAAGTCTTGACGAACCATGGGTCAACCATATTCACTTTATCCATAGCCTGCATTTTCTATCAGCTTAAACAAATGTTGTATCTCAGTTCTAAGACCTCTTATCTCTTTTGTAACTTACTCTTATGTTTATACTTTTACGTGATCCAAGTGAAATTCTTTGGATCTCGCTCTTGCAAGATCAACAATATGTGTTTGGGAGGAACATGACGCTTTGTCAAATCAACATGTTGTTGCTCATTTGCGCTTCCCCGTCCAACAAACAAATGACCTTCTAGTCTATCAGGTAAACTGTGGTTATGCAGTCCATATTTTACATCAATTTTCCATCCATAATCATCTTTTGACGGTGCTGATCTGATTCTGAATGGACTGCCGCATTTTTTAATGGTACTTTGTGTTCAACTATTTGTTTCCTTGTATTTCTCACATTTATCATGATCAAATATTACTTTGTTGTTTCTCTATCTCTTGTTTGTTTCGGTATACGAACGAGTGATGATAACAGATATTTTATTGATTTCAACCTCCTTAATACACCTTATTACCACTTCACGTGTAACGAATCTTTGTGTAGTTGAAAATACATAAATAATATTTACATATATTTAATTTGTATCGCATATTTATAAAGAGATTTTCATATTTGTGCAACATAAAAAAATTTACAATAATCAAAACAAAAAATATATGGAATTACTTAATGGTAAAGTCACCAAATAACGTTAAACCAAATTATTTGGTAAAGATTACAAATTAGATAACATATCACATAGTTCTCCGAATAAAAAAAATGCACACCAAAGAACATTTCAAGTTATCCAATAAATAAATAAAAACGTACCGAATGATTTTTTTCGAAGTACTTCCAATATGGGGTTGCAAAATTCTGCTAGTTAATAAGACAAATTATACTATATGGAGTTGCAAAATTCTGCTAGTTAATAAGATAAAATAAAAATATTTTAAAAATTGTAGGGATAAGAGAATAAATGTAGAGGAATGAATTTAAATTTATTTATTTTTATAATCATAATAAATTGTAACTAATTAGCATTTTTTGTTATGCTTTGTTGAAGTTTTGAACTTCTTTTGAATCGTAAGTTCAACTGATTCAAATCTCTTGAACTACGCTGGTGGTTTATTTGTTCTATTAATACACTAAGACAATTTATTTATATACATATTTATCTTATTAGTAATTCGCAGCAAAATTTCATAAATGTTTTTATATTTCGGAAGTACATTTTCGAATACATAATTTTTTGAAAAAAAAATGATTATAGATGTGCACATCCGAAAATATCACCTTTTTAAAAGAAAAAAAGTGAATTCGGATATGCACTTTCGAAATAACTCAATTTTTTATCTTGGAATTTTTCGGATATGCATATCCGAAAAAAACTCACTATTGATTAAAAAATTAAAATCAAAGTGAATCAATTGTATTAATATTATAATTAATTGTATTAATTAAATATATACTATTATAATCAAAATATCTATTTAATATAATAAAGCAAAAGAAATATTAATATTTTATAATATAATATATAATAACATTTAATTGATCGATTAATTTACCAATGACATATTTGGAATATTAATATTCTTTTATTTTACGATGTATTTTTGGTTTTTGGTTGAATATACAGTTTATCATCTTTCTTTTATTTAATTTGTGTTTTAATTTGTGTGTTAATATATATAGTAACATGTAATTGATCGATTAATTTACCAATGACATATTTGAAATATTAATATTCTTTTATTTAACGATGTATTTTTGGTTTTTGGTTGAATGTACGGTTTATCATCTTTATTTTATTTAGTTTGTGTTTTAAATTGTGCGTTAATAAAATTGATACGTAAAACTTAGAATGTTGGGATATTTCGAATATGCATATCCCAATTAACCAATATCCAAAATTTTGGGAAGGATTTTTTCGGAGATGCATCACCGAAAAAACACCTGACATTTTAAATCCATCGTTTAAATTAGAAAATAAGTGCTTTAGGAGATGCATAACCGAAATAATTGAAAATGTGAAAATGGGTCATTTTGGATATGCATCTCCGAAATAAAAGGGTATTTTGTGGTTTTTAGCAGGGGTCCTCACCTCATGGAAGTCTATAAAAAAGAGAATTTCTTTATAGACCCCCTAGTCTTCTTGGTCACCCGTGGTGAATTTTCCAGAATGCCCTTTTATTTCGGAAATACATTTCTGAAAACACCACTTCAGAAATGCATTTTCGAAAAAATGCGTGTTTTGCTGTTTAAACAAAACAGCCTCCCCCCATTTCCATTTTACCCTAAAACTTCAAATTTTCTGGATTTCTCAAGCATTTGCATTTCACACTACAAAGGCTACTTGAAAACAACATTCTATTGCTCTTCAATATTCAAAGACCACTTCTAAAGCACCTCCAACAACACCTCAAATCTGTAAGTTTTCAAAACTTGAAATTTAGGATTGAATTTGATAAAAGGGGTGTTAGAAATTAGTAAAATGTAGTATATTTAAGTTATTATATGTCATTGAGTAAAGTTAGATAGGAAAATTTGCATTTTGAACCACTTAGGGCAATGGGGGAAGGTTCTGCAACAATGGTGTTCGCAGGGGGGTTTCGGAAGTACATTTCTGAAAACACCTCCCAAACCAGTTTCGGAAATGTACTTCCGAATTTAACCAAAAAAAATTTTTTTTATTGTTTCAATTTTTCAGGAAAATGGCAGGCAACCCCGCACCTCATGACTTAGACAGGGCAGAGAGACACAGACAGCGTCAGCTAGACATGAGCGGGCGGCGCAGCTGGCATCGACGCAGGGACGAGGTAGACTACGCACGGGGAGGAGGAGGAAGGCTGACCGGGAGGGTCTACGGACACTTCTGTGCTGATTTCCTACCACGAGCACGTCGCTCGATGTGTCTGGGAGAGAGAGATATTTTTTAATTAAACCGACTTTATTATTTAACTGTTTTTTATTTACCTTTTTATTTCACATTTTCTTCACGATCTAATTAACAATCTTTTTTGTTTTTGTTTTTGTTGTAATAGGAAAGGGCGACGCTAAAAATGGTGAACCACGCGCGGAAGATTTTTGATCTATTTAAACCAGAGGCGCAGTGATTTAATGATGTGGTGACTGCTTCCGGGCTCGGTGGGTTGTGCATGACCGGGTATACCACTATCAGCCACGGCATGCAGGGGACTTTCGTGGAGCGGTGGCATCGGGAGACATCTTCTTTCCACTTACCGGTTGGGGTGTTGACAATCACATTACACGATGTTCATTGTCTGCTCCACCTGCCGATCAAAGGAAGACTGATGCACCATTCTCGGATCCAGAGGGTCGAGGCGATCGAGTGGATGGTCGACTATTTGGGTATGGACCCATACATGGCTGAGTTTGAGTGTAGGACGACGAGTGGGGCCCATATCCGATTCTCTAGCTTGAGAGAGCTGTATGAGAACCACCTGGTGGCGGCGGCCGAGTCCGAGCAGGCGGAGAACGAGCTTTTTACGGGGTATCACCGTGCATGCGCTCTCCGATGTTGGTTCATATTTTTGGTAGGCACTGCACTCTTTGTGGACAAGAGTGCAACATACGTCGACGTGACTTGTCTCCGCTACTTGATAGACCTGACTACCATTCACCAGTGGAACTGGGGGTCAGCTATTCTGGTATACCTATACCAAAAGCTGAATGAAGCTTCCAATTGGAGGACTAGGCAGTTGACTGGATCTGCCACACTCCTGACGGTACGTTTCTTTTTAATTATTTCACATTTATTTAAGGTTCGTATTTATTTTTAACATGTTATCGTATTTGTGTTTCAGGGCTGGATCATCTCCAACTTCCCCCGCATCCACGGCTTCGCCATTGATGCTGCGTACGATGACGCTTTTCCTAGGGCCGCCCGATACGTTCTCCAAAGGGGGAACAACGTAGTGGGACCATATCGCGGGTACCTCGACCGCACAACTCACGATGACATTCGTTGGATGCCATTCAGTGACTACACTGATGTTGTTCCATTTGACCGCATCGCGTTATACTCTGGCTGGTTGGCATACGGGGCCAACACCATGGTGAGGTATCTGCCAGAGCGGTGCATGCGGCAGTTTGGACGTGTGGAGATGATATCGAGGTCACCGTTTGAGGCTGCTCCCGATATAGTTACCCGAGTGGAGCTCACTGCCATATTTGAGGACTGGGCGCATCATTTGGTCCCGGAGGAGTATCGTCGCATGCAGACCACCCGGGAGTGGCATTGTGTAGAGGGGTACGTGACATGGTTCTATCGGGTGTCACATCCTCTGATGACACCCGACGCTCCTAGGCCAGCATATGAGGAGATCTTGGAGAACCAACAAGTTGAGGATGACCATGGCACTGATCTCCTACCGATATGCCAGCGGATAAAGATGCTTGGGCGGGACACATTGGACCGAGGTATCATCGCGCAGGGCGGTCCAGAGGCAGTTGCAGTCATGGAGAGGATGGTCGGTGACGTGGGCGGTGCGGCAGCATATACCAGGCAGAGGAGGTCCCAAGGCGTTAGGGTTAGGCATACTCATTAGGGGGTTCCGGTTTATTTTTCTTGGACTTTATTGTATTCGGTTTGTATTTCTTGACATTTACATATATTTTCGCACACTATTAGTATTTTATTCAGCTTGTATAAATAATATTAGTATTTTATGCTGATATGTCGCTTATTTTATTCGGGTTATATTTTATTTGTATCAAGCACTGTTTACTGCAAGCGTTTTCGTTTAATTAAAAATACGGGACTAAACGTTGTTTAGAAAAACACAAAAATAAAACAATTTCTGCATATTTCGGAGATGTATCTCCGAAAAGATCCAAAAATGTGAAAAAGTGTTTTCGGAAATGCATCTTCGAAAACACCCCCCATTTGATGTTTTCGGAAGTATATTTTCGAATTCTTGAAAAATTTTGAAAAAAAATTACTTCGAAAATGCATTTCCGAAATAGGGGTATTTTTTATTTTTTGCTGGAGGATCTCCAAAGAAAATCTCTAAAAAAATTGTCATACACTAATCCCTGGGCGGCCCTGGCCGGAGTAGGCAGGCCCAAAACCGAGGACCTCAAAAAAATAGGGGTTAAGAATTTATAATAATGTAATTATAATTATATTTGTTTGGTGAAACCGTTAAACAACTAATTGCTTGTGGCTCACCTAGCATGCAACGGTTCTTTCTTCATTTTAATGTGGGACCCAATATTAATAAATTGCTATAAAATTTAATATGAATAAAATATTAATAAATAAAGTAAAATTGTGGGACCCAATATGGGTTCTTAAGAGTTGCACCATTGAAGCGAAAAATTAGTTGAGTTGCTTCAAGCTGACGTTGCTTAATAGGTCCCACAAGGAACCAAAAAATGGGTTCACCATTGGAGATGCTCTTAGTGATGGTTGTTCGATACTTAGAGCATCTCCAATGGTAGTATTTTTCAATGAGTTCTCCAACTAGACATTAATATAATAATTAAATATTGAATCAATTTGCCATGTCATAGTAGAGTTGCATTGCAATGCAACTAGTAAAATATTGTGGTATCCAATCAAATTAATTTATGAGGTAAAGTTGTGGGACCCATTTGAATTACACCAATAAAATAAATATTAAATAAATTATTTTAAGATGATATGACTGGTGGGACCCATAAAGAACTCAAAAATGAGTTGCACCATTGGAGATGGTCTTAGTGCTTTACAAATTTTAATTATTAGTTTTTTACAAAAAAAATTGCTACCTAATTCTATAAGTTTGCAAATAAATTTCTATATAATTTTTTTGTGATAATTATTATTTATTAAATATTAATTATAAAATAATTTTTATATAATCAATTAAAATTTATAATGAGATTTTAAATCAAATTTTATCTTTGATAGTTATTTATTGTATTTTTTTGCAATTTTATTTTAATTTATTTCAGCAAAAATTATTTATATATTATAATTAAATATTTAAAAATTTGTCATACAATTAGCTCATTTATTATCATATTTTTATGATGAAATCAAATTCATTATCAATTGTATTTTGATTTATTATTTATCTGATTATTAAAATAATTTTTTATCAATTAAGTTTAAAAATTGGAGCAATTAAGGCACTTACAAGATTTTATTCTTAATTCAATTAATTATATTTCGATTTTAAATTCTTTAATGATTTGCATATGACTTATATGACTTATTATCTATATTGAAATTCTTTTTATAGTTTTTTTTTTTTAATAAGCAATTTGTACCTAGCGGGTTTCGTTATGTTTTTATATTTTCTCCAAGATTCTTTTCATTTTTGAGGCGAGTAAGAGTAAAACATATTTTTTTTGTTAAGAATCCATTTTTTTATTTGTCCCGGACTTCTAAAAAGTCGGAATTGCCCCTGATTAATCCTTGTACCAAAACTAAAAATATAATACAAAATGTTATTCATTTAATATTTCCTTCATAAAATAATAAGTAGAAGCAAGATATACAGAAAAAAAATTAAAATCCAGACAATACAGTTTGTAGGGACGTAAAAAATAAAGATCGATTGACCAAAGCATAATTTGACTAAAAGAAAAATATTACTTATATTATATGCACCACCATCACTATAAAGATTTTTTTATACTATCAAATCATAACAGTCACGTTATTAAAAAAAATTAAGAAAAAAATTGATTTTAATCATAACGTTAAACTAAATCTAAATTAAACAATATTTAAAATCATCACAAAACAAAAAGCTTATATCGATAGAGTCTTACAAAACAAAAGGCTTATATATAGAGTCTTAGGGAGGATACAAGGAATCTCTTAACGAAGACAATGCTACGGTAAAAACTTCCCATGGTAAACTCTTACTACCTCTTTAACCATATAAAAATATAAAAACTTCAAAAATAAAAAAATAAAAAGAAGTTTTTTATTATATTTAACATGAAAAGGTTAAAACTTTGTTGATCATATGGTAGCTTTGTTTTAGAGATTACAATTGATTTGCTTTTCAAAATATTGTTGTTCTGGATTGTACCTAAAGCTGGTCCATCTTCGGACAGAGTCCAATCCATATTCGCATTGAGTATGATTCAAGACACTGGCTCAATCTGCTAGAGTTAGTGGAGAGTACATTTTCCACGTCCTCCTCACCCGAGAAGCACGTCGTCAACTGCCTCCCGCATCTTGCACAACAAGCAAGACGGTTTCGCTCCAGTAACGGGCAACTCCGCCCACGTCTCCGAGAATCACAAGTCAATTGACCCTGGATGGTGAGCACGTGTTGCTCACCCCCACTTACACGTGGAAATCCTGAGAGTCATCTATTATGTGCTTGTACTTTCAGTCCATAATGGAGACCATTGGCCTTGCGCTGGGGGCTCGCTATAAATACTCTCCTCTGAAGGAGGGTCATGTATTCACACTTTTTAACCCTAATCCTTGTACCTCTGCAACCGATATGGACTTTGGCATCGGAGTATTTGCAGGTACACCCCTCTCCTCTGTTGATTGCTTCCAGTCCGTGACAATTGCCGACCGCGCCTCACATTCTGATCCCAGTAAGATCAGTGACTCCGTCTGTGGGAACGGTTGTTTCCCCGTTCTTATTTCTCTGAAACTAAAGGACCATAACAAATTCTTCATAACAAACTATGGCCGGTCCCGGCAATAACCTCACCATCGGTAGCAAAAGCGCCATCTCTCCTGTGTGTAACCCTCATAACAGCGACGAGATATCGTTCGCAGAGAAAGGCTCCCCAATAAGGATGGACAGAGAGTGCACCTCCCCCTTTTCCGACGACACAGCTGACGACGCCGTCCAGATCATCGAGACCCGATAGAGTCCGGAGAAGACATCAGAAAGGTTTCAACTAATCGCAGTGCCGCCCAACGTCGACCCAACTATGATGGCTTTGGTCGTGGTGCTCAACCAGACCAACACTCTGCTCTTTTAGCCGAACAAAAGGATCGGAGCCCTAGAGAAGGCTCGTTGTTAACCCACTCCCCCGCGGAGACACTAATGGAACGATTCTTGAAGTCCTTCTCCACGGCGGCGTAGAGAACAAGCAGCACAATCGTGCTCCTCCCCACGAGGATCGACACTCCCCGGGGGTCAAGAAGAGTAATGTTGTTCAACGGGGTAAAAATCGTCATTCGCCACAGCCCAAAGCAAAGATTCAACCAAAGAAATCAACGCCGCGACACGACGATGGCCCTCAGCGAGTGAGGTGCGACGCTCTCCGTCGCCGTTTTGGAGCGATGAAGACGACCATCGCGGTTCATTTTCTCGAGCCATCATGGAATCTCCCTTGCCTAAGGGACTTGAAAAATCACCGAGCTTAGGGATGTACGATGGCACGATTGACCCCAACGAGCACCTCAAGAACATCAATGGACTGCTCGACTACCGCAGCATTAAAGGGGCATCAACTGCAAGCTACTCCCCACTACCTTTAGAAAGGGTGTCATGGCCTGGTACAAGAGCTTCGTCTACGAGTCCATAACCTCTTGGAAAGATCTAGGCCAACGGTTCTCAATGCATTTTACCACATCTCACTGCCATCCGAAATCTGAGGCGACGCTCGAGGCGATCATACAGCGAAAATACAAATCTCTCTGAGATTACATTGAGAGATTCAATCGGGAAGCTGTCCAGGTCCCCACGAAATACCGCATGAAGAAATACTTACTCGAGCGGGGACTACTCCCCCACAATGACTTCTCCAACGCGGTCGACATTGAAACACTGGAATCGCTCGACGCCCTCCTCCTCCAGGATCAAGCCTATATTCAGTACGAGGCAAAATAAGCTGCTAACAGTGCTTGGGACTCACGGTACTAGAAGAGCGCCAAAGTTCTGAGGCACGATGGCTCCACATCTCGTCGGGGAGGAGAGAGGAGAAGGGGAGATAAGCCCCACAAACCTCGAGAGGGAAAAGGACCTGTTGGTCGGTTAGCCGAGTACACACCTCTAGTGTCCTCTCGCGAGTGAATTCTGTCTGAGTGCACAAACTCAGAATTTCGCCAGGCTAAGGTCCGCTTCCCTTATTAAACACCTTCCAAATCTAACACGGACAGGACCAAATACTACCGATTCCACAAGAGCCACGGGCACGTCACTGAAGAATACGTCCACCTCAAGGATGCCATTGAGATTCTCATCAGGGACGGGCGTCTTAAACAATACACCAAAAGGAGGGAAGCTCCTCGGCAAGAAATCTAGGAAGCTCAAAAAGTCGAGGAGGAAAAACCACCCTCTGACGACACCGCTACTATGCAGGTTGCAATGAGCATCTCCTGACATGGGGACTTTTACGTCCCAAACGAGGCCGAACATCCTCCCTCCTTGTCGACACATAGTTCATGGGAAGTTTTCCCCTCCACCATGGTCATATCCGGCAGGGGATTCAACAAACTCACCGTGAGATCGGTGAAACAGAAATTTGAAGAGCTGGTAGATGCAACTTCGGCCCAGAATTCTACCCTCATCAAGTGTCGAGAAAGCTCAGCTCCCATCACTTTCTATTACGAGGAGCTCTTCGGTGGTTCCTAGAACTCCATCATCCCTCTGCTCGTAAGAGCGCACATGATAAAGGGTATCAACGTTATCTTTACCTCGTCGTCGCATCCGAGGCCGTCAGCTCGGCCCTCATCCGCAAAAAACCAGAAGGACATAAGTCTATATACTTCACGAGAAAATCCCTACAAGGCCCAGAACTTAGGTACCAACAAATCGAAAAAGTAACTTTGGCCCTCATCAATTCGGGGAGGAGGATGAGACACTATTTCCTAACTCACACAATCGTGGTACGAACCGACCAGCCCTTGAAGCAGCTGCTTGGTCGTCCCGACATGGAAGGCAGAACGCTCAAATGGTTGTTGGAACTTTATGAGTTCGACAACCGATACGAGAGCCAAAATTCCCTTAAATCTTAAGTACTAGTAGATTTTATGGCAGAAATGACCGTCCTGGAATCTACGACAAACGGAGCCCACAAGTGGACCATCTTCGTCGACGGAGCATCCAGCTTGACAGGAAGCAGAGCATGCATCATCCTCGAGAAAGAGGAAGGCATCTTGATCAAAGTTTCCCTCACTTTATCCTTCCCAACTTCGAACAACCAGGAAGAGTACAAAGCTCTCCTCGCGGAATTACGCCTAGCCAAAGACTTAGGAGTTAAAGAGGTAAAAATATACACGGATTTCCATCTCGTCGCCTCTCAAGTATGAGAATATCAAGTCAAAAACGACAATATCTTCGAGTACTTAGCTCTGGTCCGAGAAAAAATAGCAAAGTATGAGTCCGCCGAAGTAAAGCATGATCGTCGCGAGCACAACACCCGAGCAGACATCCTATCAAAACTTGCAAGCACGAAGAAAAAGGGAGGAAACAAATCCGTCATCCAAGAAATACTCTCTAGTCCGAGCATTGAAAATCCCTCAGCAACTCTCGATGTAAACGTTATCGGTGACAACAACTGCAGGATGACCCCGGTATACAACTACCTCTCAACAGGGAGGTACCTTCCAACCAAAAAGAATCTAGCATATTTAGACACGAAGCTAGCGACTATTTCTTGGTTGAGGACAAGTTATACAGACGAGGATTCTCCATCCCCCTCCTTAAGTGCGTCGAGGAATCCAAGGTCACCGACATCCTACATGAGATCCACGAAAGAATAAACCCCCAACACCTCAGGGTAGGATCCCTCACGCGGAAATCCCTACGAGCAGGTTACTATTGCCCCACCATGCAACTCGACGCAAAAGAACACGTAAAAAATGCGATAAATGCCAACGCTTGGGAGATATGCACCTAAAACCACCCAACAAGCTTAAAACTCTCTCATCCTCGTGGCCCTTCGCCTGGTGGGGCATGGACATCCTCATGCCGTTTACCACGGGGTCGTACTAGAACAAATACCTGATAGTCGGCGTTTACTACTTCACGAAGTGGATAGAAGCAAAAGCCCTTGCCAAAATCACAACACAAAATATACTTTGTTTCTACAAGAGAAACATTCTTTCCCAATTTGGCATACTCCAAGCACTCATCACTAATAACGGGACACAATTCACTGATAAAAAGTTTCAGGAGTTCATCGCTAAACTAGGAACCAAACAACACTTCAAGTCTGTCGAACACTCACAAACAAATGGGCAGGCCGAAGCGGCAAACAGAGTAATCCCACGCGTCCTTAAACGACGATAGGGGTGTTCGCGGGCCGGTTTGGTTCGGTTTTGAGAGAATCCAATACCCAAACCGATTAAAATTAAATGGATTGGTTTGGATTGGATTTACAAATTTTTGCGATAAAGCCCAAACCGAACCGATCTGAGAAACAACGGATTGGTTTGGGTTGGATTGATCGGGTAGATAAAAAATGCAAAAATATTTTTAAAAAATAACTTATTTACAAAAATTAATTTTTTATAATATTATAAAAAATATAATACTAATAATGTTCAAATTTAAATATTATACAAATATTTTTCTCTAATAGATTCAAAAATATCTAACAAGAAAAATATCTAAGATTAAGACTTTTGAATCTATAACTAGTCACTTGAATTAATATGATAATGAATGTGTTTCATAACTTTATGTTCATTTATCATATTACACTATCAGTTTTCTAATAACAAATTAAAATAGCATAACTTGTCCACACATAACATTTTATTTTTTTCTTATTGAAGTTGAATGCTTCGTAGTAATTTTCAAGATAATTAATTATGGTTGGTTTGGGTTGGGATTGCGGGTAGAAAATTGAAAATCTGATGCCCGAACCGATTGTCATTGGATTTCATTGGTTTGGTTCGGTTCTTGCCCGAACTGAAAAAATATCCAACCCAAACACTATGGTTTGGTTCGGATTCTGGTTTGGTTCGGAATTACCCGAACCAATGAACACCCCTAAACGACGATTAGGCAAAGCCAAAGAGAGATGGGTCGAAGAATTACACAGTGTGCTCTAGGCCTACAGGACGACAGGACACTCGACCACGGGTGAAACTCCATTCCGACTAACCTACAAGACCGGGGCAGTAATCCCAGTCGAGATTAGAGAACGCACTAGGAGAATTAAAGTCCCACTCGATGAGGAGATGAACGAAAAAGCACTAAGAGAGGAACTTGACCTCGTCAAAGAAATTCGATTGGGAGCGGCCTTCCGAGAAGCCTCACTGAAATAGAGAATATCAATATGACATGACACTAAACTCCTGAAAATAGAATTCAAAGTCGGCAGGCTGGTCCTACAAAGAGCCACAAATATTCACGCAAGGGCAAACTCGCTACGAATTGGGAAGACCCCTATCGCGTTCGAACAAAAATGGAACACGAGACCTATCACTACAAAAAATCACGTCTGTAGCGACGTGGAATCCATGACACAACATGGAAAATAACGTCAGAACCTAAAATTAGCGACATGATCACACACGTCGCCTGGGAGTGCGTGGGAACTTTATTGTGTTGTGTTAATCACGTCACAACTTTGTGACATGGTAGGCACGTCGCTAATTTTGCACAATTACCAAACCTTTATCTGCAACTGGGACAGACAAAGTCTGCAAAAAGCAGGATGGCACAATATACGAAGAAAAGTTGTGGCGTGTTTTCCATGTCACTGACTTAGGAACTTGCTCGACCATGGAACCCCGAAAATCAGAAACGGTATCACAGTTAGGCCAGACACTCTGCATACCCCGTCCAATCGACGACAAGGTAGGCCCCGACTTAGGATGTGTGCTCAGGTACAAGCATAGCATCCCATATTAAAATAAAAGGCAAGTTTCCGCCCTTTGACGAGCATATTCTTGACCCGACAGAGAAACCTCAATCATGCTCTGCCGCCGTTCGTACCAGTTCGGCATAACGCCTAGCTCGTGATGAGAAGTTCACGCTGCGGGACTAAGATCTTGATTGAGATCTTTAGAAGCGCTATCAATTCGAATCCCAACCTCGACCACTCGACTAGTTCCCCGCACTATCGAGAAACATCACTATCAAAGCAAGATCCCCTAACACTTAGCAGAAATAAATCACAAACAAACGTCTCACGAGCAGCTCAAATCGACGAGCACCCAGAACTCCTGTCCGAGGAAGACAAATATTGGGCACGTCTAGCATACAAAAAAGCCAAACAAGAAAGATAGCACACATGTCAAAAAGATAACTACTATTAAGAGAAAATAACCACAAGGGCCGAAAAATGTCATAATACTATAATAAAAGGGGGCAAACCCCATCATCCAAATGTTACAAAATAAGGCACGCATGCCCCAAATGCATATCAGCTAAAGAAACAAATATCTATTAAGTGTATTTACCCTCTTCTTCCTCGGAAGTCGAGACGACGAGAGGTATTATCTGGTCATCTACCACCCTAGACAAGTACCCAGTCCCCTTGGTGACAAGCTCAGTCGTAAGGTTCACAACCTTGAGTTAAGCCACTGCATTGTCAAACCCATTTCAACCACGGCCAATCAATCTTGCTCGAGCTCACATATCCGAGCAACCAGCTCAGCTTGAGTCGTTAGGTTTTTCACCCCTTCAGCCTCGTCCTCAACAGGCGCAGCAACAGCCTCCAGGGCAGCGATCTTCTCATCAAAAAAATTATTCTCGGCCTTTAGAGTGTCCACCTCCGCATCTAGCTCGATGATTTTCAGGTCCTTCACCCATACCTCGCTAAGGATCTCAGCATGGATCCCATATTTTTCCTTGTAATTAATAAAGTTGATCTCCAGCTTGGTCGCCTTCGCCTTAAGATTCTCATATAAAGACTTGGGTTTATCAAAATCCCGAGAAGGGTAGGTCTCTGCCTCAATGAGAACCATTTTCATTTCTTTCACCCTCAGCAAAGCAGCGGAATTCTGAGCCAACAATTTTCTCCTGCCCTCCACGGCGAGGTTCTCGATGACCAACAACTCCGCCTGACGGACGAACAGATAAGTACCCCCTTCGAAGAGCCCTCGATGGAGATAGCAAGTGGGAAGCTCGAACTTGACCCGAGGGGTTTCTTTCGTAAGATCTACGTGCACCTCCACGTCTCCCTCGGTACGTTGTTTTTTCTTCTTTGGGCTTTCCTGCCAAGGAGGAGAACTATTGCCAACCGGGGAAGAGGAAGATTTGTTGTCAGAGCCATTGGAATCGTCACCCCTGGGATCGTTCTGGACCTGCACTACTCGATTTTCGGGATGCTTCTTTCCAGCTTTCCCCTGATTGGCAGCCATCTTCATAATGCGCTCCTGAAGGCTCGACATATTCTCTACAACAAATAACGAGCAAAGGTTAATATACCAAGGACGAAATGCATATCAACATAATAAAAGTAAAACAACCACCTAAAAGCAACTTAGCATCCTCGAAGGTACTACAATCGAGGAGGCCTTTGGTGTTGATAAATCGGACCTCGTAAATGGCTTGGCCCTACCCGTCGAGCTTAGCCTCCCCGGTCCTAATTACCCACTGAGCAAGGGAAAAATCATTGACAAACTTCATCAACTCATCATAGATGCGTTAGTACCCGGGGTCTAAATCGTCAGGCTTGGTGATATAGAAGTTCGTACCCCGCTTAAAATGCTAACAAAAGGGGGAACCTATCAACCATCTCCGTCTCTTCACTCCCATCCTCGTTGTGGCACGCGTGCTCATCTTCCCCGATCACAACCCTCCGCTCGAACAAAGAATCAACAACCTCTTCGCTCACAAATTTGATTAAGTAATACCTATCTTTAAAGGAGTGAACCGAGTCTGTGAAATCTTTAAACAGCTTCTTCGGCTGCTTAAGAGACACCCAGCTGTGTAGCCCGCTTGCAGGTTGTCGCTGAAGGTGGAAGACCAATCTCGAGGTACTGACACACGATCTCAAAAGCTCGAATAAAGGCAATCGAGTACATGTGCAGATGGGAGGATGTCAATGCCAAATGCTTGAAGATCCCATTCTGAAAATCGCTGAAGGGAAATTGAAGCCTCAGCTCTCTAAAGATGAACTCGTACAACGGAAATCGGATCCCTGAAAAAGACGTGCAAATCCGTTGTTCTGGTCTTGGCTTGTACACTGCCCAGTTTTCCCAAAAATTCTGCTCGCTTGCACCTACTTCAACGATCGCATACGCTTCCCTCGAGTGATCAGAAAAAAGGGAAGCTATCCCCCAGGGCTCCTCCGCAACCTAATCCAGATTGGAGTCAGTGATTGTGTCGACCATATGGAGTCTTTCAGCATTGTGAGCCATTATACCTGAAAAGCATAAGACAACGGTGAATTTGACGGTCAAATCAAATCCACTCCTCGGGTCATGAACTTCAACACATGTTTCATCTTAAAATTTATGAATGTCACAGGGAGAATGCTCCCCGACACATGAACTTCATGAATGTCGCGGGGAAAATGCTACCCAATACATGAACTTTGTATGAAAATTATGAATGTCGCCGATAAAGCGCTCTCCGGCACATGAACTTCATCTCAAATTATGAATGTCTGTGAAATCTTTAAACAGCTTCTTCGGCTGCTTAAGAGACACCCAGCTGTGTAGCCCGCTTGCAGGTTGTCACTAAAGGTGGAAGACCAATCTCGAGGTACTGACACACGATCTCAAAAGCTCGAATAAAGGCAATCGAGTACATGTGCAGATGGGAGGATGTCAGTGCCAAATGCTTAAAGATCCCATTCTGAAAATCGCTGAAGGGAAATTGAAGCCTCAGCTCCCTAAAGATGAACTCGTACATAGGAAATCGGCTCCCCGAAAAAGACGTGCAGATCCGTTGTTCTGGTCTTGGCTTGACACTTCCCAGTTTTCCCGAAAATTCCGCTCGCTTGCACCTACTTCAACGATCGCATACGCTTCCCTCGGGTGATCTGAAAAACGGGAAGTTATCCCCCGGGGCTCCTCCGCAACCTAATCCAGATTGGAGTCAGTGATTGTGTCGACCATATGGAGTCTTTCAGCATTGTGAGCCATTATACCTGAAAAGCAGAAGACAACAGTGAAGTCGACGGTCAAATCAAATCCACTCCTCGGGTCATGAACTTTAACACATGTTTCATCTTAAAATTTATGAATGTCACGGGGACAATGCTCCCCGACACATGAATTTCATAAATGTCGCGAGGAAAATGCTACCCAATACATGAACTTCATCTGAAAATTATGAATGTCACCGAGAAAGCGCTCTCCGGCACATGAACTTCATCTCAAATTCATGGGTTTCCTATAGAATTCATTCATAAATTCTATCGGTGCAAAATCCAGTCACCGTCATAACGGCGGCGTGTCAAATATCGCACAAATCCCTAGAGTCCCTACTCAATTTCCTAAGTAATCCTAACTGGCATCGGCGTTTGGAGATGACCAAACCACTGCCAAACACCAACATTCGTCGAGGTTCGGCATGCAAACTAACCGGAGCATAAAATAAATTCGAAGAGAAATAAAAAACAAGACAAAATCAGAGGAACGCTTACGTGATTATCGGAAGGAAAGCAAGAGTTCCGATAGAAAAGCAACAACAAGCGAACAAAAGTTGGAGAAGTTGCAACTCAGACGAGGGAAGTGTGGTGGGGGAGAGAGTGAAAGGTACTAATGAATTCCTCTTCTTCATATTTATAAGCCAAGTCCCCGCGCGGGAAAGCGTAACAACTCTTGGAAAACTATGTCACCATTACAGTTCATAATTGCCCTAGGCGTAGACCCTAAGATGACGCATTAAATAACCACCATGCGTGGCTCAAAAAGACGAATCATTGTCTCTTCAAGTCCCGCCACACCTACTCGAACACCGCAACAAACTCCCTCGTTTCCTTCCGAGCACGTCCCCGAGAAATAGTGTGGGGCAGACGCAAGAGCAGAAAGGAGACTCGCAAGGAGATCCAGACGTTGAGCCCAAGCAGAACATGTACGTACTCAAAACTGCTTCCTCGACATGATTTATGATGCCTCCAACAACGAGCTTGTGCGTACCAAGACTCTTGTCATACTGAAAACTTTTCCTGACCAAGTGAAACTATCGACCAAAACCTTGGCAGAACATATCGTCCATACGTTCACAAACTCACGAACAAGAGGCAACCACGGCAAACGACATTTGCGGTAATGCAGGCTCACCTTTGCGGACTCGAATGCAATTCGTTTCGCGTTGTGCCCATTGATCCTCCTCGACGCCCGAACTGTCATTAAGTCATTACTCCTAAGTCTACGAGCACTGGCTTTGGGGGCTCCTATTCTGAACTGGGCCTAGAGCTAGCTCATCGTCGGGCAGAGCCCAATCCACATCCATATCAAGGATGGCCCAATCCACTAGAGTCAGTGGAGAGCACATTTCCCACGTACTCCTCACCCAGTCACCCGAGGAGCGCGTCGTCTACTGCCTTCTGCATCTTGCGCAGCAAGACGATTTCGCCTCCATAACAGACAACTCCGTCCACGTCTCCAAAGATCATGGGACAATTGACCAAGATGGTGAGCACGTGTTGCTCACCCCCACGTACACGTAGAAATCCTAGCAATCATCCATTATAGACTTGAACTTTTCGCCCATAATAGAGACCATTGGCCCTGCACACAATACCCATTTAAATACCCTCCTCTGAAGGAGAGTCAGGTATTCCCACTTTATAACCCTAATCCTTGTACCTCTGCAACTAATATTGACTTTGGCTTCAAAGTATCAGCAGGTATACCCCCAACGACGATCACCTTATTCACATTCTGATCCCGATAAGATCAACTATTTTAGCTAAAAGTGATACGCTCAAGTATAATCTACATATTAAGTTAAAAATTGTAATAAAAAAATGACGTCAAACTTTTAAAATAAAATCATCCAAACACAAATCATTTTACTTGAAATCTAATGTTAATCAAATCAAAAAAACATTTAAATCTCATTTAACATGCTAACTCAATAAAAATTCCACGATGCTTCAAAAACTCAACCGTCTTCATCCATTATTGTACACCATATAAGGTTTTAAAAAACCCCAATTTATGCATACAATCAGATTTCCTAAATTTTTCAACATTTGCCAAGCCGCCAGAAGGAATAAGACCAACATGGCTCCAGCCCTTAAAATTACAAATGTAACTTTGAAATAATAATTTTAATCCAGACATAATATACAAACCTTAATTTAAAAATAAAAAAAAATCAGGACACAAGAACTAATGTGCCTTATGTTGTATTACTTAACATAAAATACACTCGAATAATGCCGAGAGCAGTTTGTAAAGCTCTACCAGCACAGCAGACAACCCTTGAAAGAAGGTCAATTGGCTTGTTACCTACTCTGGGCCTTGCATAGGAACCATCATATGTTGACCCTGAGATTGAAGAACAAAAAAATATCAATATAAAAAATCATTATATTGCCTATATCAGCATAAATTCCTTAAACTGATATAAACTTAAAAACAAAAGAGGAAAAATCTCCATGTGATGAATGCACAATACTATATGCAGGCATAGTTAAGCCACAAAGCTCTTTTGCAGCCGTTGGGCTTAGAGGAGAGGAGAGGCGAGTCTCGACACAAGGCAACAAACTTCAGTTCAGATCCCAATAGAAATGACACTGATATTTAATGTTTGATAGCTCCTCGTACATGGATGGGGCCTCTAACAGAAAGATACATGTGTCAACAGATAATGAACTTTTTGGGATGAGTGTGCTGATAAAGAATTCTAGTAGAAGTGTCCAAGTGACTTTAGAGGTGACATCTTATGACCTTTGGACCAGTATCCCAGTATCTAATAAGCTAATTTTCAAAAATGAATAACAGTATATCTAATTTAGATTGTGTCACAAGTGACACCAGTACCAACTACTGAAGCGATATGCAGTACCATGATCCACATGGATTAAGGACAATGAGATACATGAGCAATCGGACTATGCACCCAATAAGCTGGTATTTTAGGATAGGCTCTCTTTATTGAGTCATGAACACAATAAATTATAAGACCATTCAAGGAGAAAAGTAATCCTAAAATGTTTAATCTGGATTAACATCACCACTTTCACCCTTAATGGTTGAGTAACAGATCCTATCAAAACCATCATTCCACACTAAAAATTTAGTTATAATAGTAGGTTCTTGACTTCAAAGTTAAATCCGTTATAATTCGGTGTCCATAAATTATTAAACTATAAATTGGCCATTTTGGAAATTAGGATATGACTATGAGCTTTGTGTCCATAGAAGCCCAGACAGAGGTCTAGCATGGGTACAGTGCATTGAAGGGAGTTCAGAATGGGTCTAGTTGTAAGTGAAGGGTGGTGTCTCAAAATGTTGTAGCAGATTTTGGATTTGCAGCTTTATTGCTGGCTCCGTGCTCCAGCGAGGCTGCATAATAATGACATGGTTAACAATGGCTGAGGTTGTTAATAATGGTTGCTGGATATTGGGTTTTTGAGTAGTTTGTGGGGTTATAAATTTTCTTTTGAGATGATTTCCATGGTGACTTTTCTGGTTTCATATAGATTGCAGGGACTTCACTTCTATGAGTATTTTGATAAAATGTTTTAATTGACTCCTAGTTGTTTATTTTTTAGGACTCCCAAACAAAGTGATGGGCAGAACTGAAGCACCGTTTTCAGGTGAGGAAGTGGCCTTGTTGTAAGTGCTGATAAGGAGCACAGGATGATAAGTACCATTAAACAATTTTCAAAAAAAAAAAATCTTGATTTATCAATTCGAGCAACTATAAGTTACTAACCATATGACCTGTCCCGTGTAATTCAGAAACTAGGCCAAAAATAACCATTTAATACATAAGTTCACATATGATAACAATATCCCATTCACACACCCAGGCTGACTAGCCGAAAAAAGCTTTTTTTTTTCAGTAAGTCTGAACTACTAGGATAGCCTCCAGCTTACAACTACATGTACAACTACATGATCCACAAAACCTCATTTAATCTTAATGCATTTTGTAAAAGAATGTTTAGAACACAAAGGCACCGTATGGCTGTATTGACATTTGTATTGTTTATATAATTCATGTGGGAAGAAGAATCTCAAACAACCTCAGAGCTCAAAATACATAAAAACAGCCCTTCTTAGATGGTGTACATACTAAATAGTCACAAATCAGCCAAAAAGAGGCTTAAGAAAGTGGGAGAGAGTACAGAGAAGATAAAGAAAGAGTCGATTTGAACCTAACAATACACTGTAGCCCACACAACTTTCTTTAATGGGTGCATTGATGTGTACTACCAACCAAAAGGAGCTAACTCATTGGTGAGTTATTATCAGGCACATTAATGGTAACAAAGACCTTTTTCAAGGGGTAGATAAAAATATCAAACCAAAATAGTAAGAGGACAAACAATATGTGAAACATTAAAATAAAAGCCAACAAGAAAAACTGTTTATGGAAAATGGGAGGATGTTAAACATATAGTGTTCTGAAAAATGGAAATGTAAGTGAGTAAAGTTTTATTTCTATCATCATGATTAATATTTCTATGCATTAGGGTGTTAGTAGGAGGCAACATTATTGATGTAAAGTCAAGAACAATATATATTTATTTATATGGAAGTTACAATTCATAGTTTTAGCAACAACCATGGCAATTTCTTTTATTAACATTCAACACAATCTAGCATTTAAGAGACTAGTTTTACCTGAGAATTTGTGTAAGAAACACCTTGTGAGAAAGAACCTTGATGAACAAGCTGCAATTTCAACAAAATATATCAAAATCAGATACTGTTTTTTCCCTCTGAAGATGTGATTTCCAACAATAAAATCAAGCATATTCAACGTGTATGTTCTTTTACCTGAGGATTAGAACCTTGTTGAAGATCTTTCTTAGCAGACGAATCTCCACCTTTGCCAGAGCCCTTAGTATCACCCTAGAACAAAACAAATTGCAAAACCATAACATAGATGTGTGCACAAAACAAAATAATTCCCAAAAAAATTCAACCAACAAAATAAAGGATTTGAAATTACCTCCATCTGCAACATTTCCAATCAACCCACGACAAAGCAACAAAAAAAATTACCATCAGTAAAAAGCACAACAGCAATAACACTTCAAAATAATTCTGTATACATTGTCAGAGGACCCAATTCTCATTTATTTTCACTGGGGACCAGAAAAGCTTGAAAAACAGTAAATTGAAATAGAATTCACCTCTCTGTATCTCGTAAGGTAAATCTTAAGAGGATCAATATAATCCTCGAACCCTAGCGTCGCCATCGCCCAAAGCAAATCATCGCCGTTAATAGTCTTCCTCTTCTCTCTCTGACACTTATCAGAGGCCCTACACAAATTCAATTCAACGAAATCAAAATCAAAATCGAAATCACAATCAATTCACTGTACGAACAAAAGGGAAAAAATTCAAATAAAAAATAATTAACAACAAACATACTCGCTGGTAATGAAGCTGATGAACTCAGAGACGCATTCCTGAACGGTCTCTTTAGCATCTTTCGCGATTTTGCCATTAGCAGGGAGAGCTTTCTTCATGATGCGGCTGATGTTGGCAATAGGAAGAAACCTATCTTGCTCGCGGATGTTAGAACGGGGACTGTGCTCGCCGCTCTCGTGGCTTCCACCGCCAGGACTCGCCGGAGCGTCGGACATATCGTCGGAACCCTAATAAACATAGCGAAATTGAAACCCTAGAGAGAGAAAGATAGAGAGAGAGGTTTTGGAGGGATTAAAATATTAATATTGTTATACCTGAATTTGTATTTGGCGCGAGAGTGTGTAAGATCGGTGATAATGGAGAAGGAATCGGACGCTGGAAAAGAGAGGAGGGAGGAGCGATTGAGATTGCAGAACGAGGGATATCACCACCGTTCGTTTTCTTTTATTATTGCAAAAAACACAACACAACACTCGAAGAGTTTGCTTTTTATCTTCTTCTGTTTTTTTATTTTTAACATTTGTCTTTGGTTTTTGTTTTTTGTTTCTCTCTCCTCTTTTTTTTATTTTTTAATAAATGTTCTAGATACCGCTCCCCTCGCTTAAAAAGTTACTAGTACATAAATTAGTATTAATGTTTTTTGCTTAAAAAAAAAGTCAATTAAAAAATATTGCATATATAGTATAAAATATTTTAGATACGTTGGATCAAATTATTACTAGGATATTATAAAATCACCTTTTAGGATTATCTCATAAAATATCACAGATATCATATTAATACAATTTAATTAGATATATAAGATAAAAAAATTATAAATAATATAAAATAATTGATGAATTTGTGACTTTTTGAGTTGAATATTCCATCTAAATCAAATTATCTCCCTTACACTATGATCAGATTGAATCCATTAAAAAATTGAAGAAAAAAAATAAAGTAAGAATGAAGGTGAAAAATGAAAAAGACGACGAGATAAAAATATAATAGATTTGACAAGTTGATTAGTTTAACAGAAACAGATAAGAAATAGAAAAGAAAAATGTGTTTATTTTTAAATGATTAAATTATCTTTATGTTAATAATTTATTTATTTTTATTTGAATGTAATTTAAATTATTATTTTTAGTTATTAGTTAACTAAATAATTATTTTATAATTAATCAACTAAATGAACAAATGTGTTTTCGTGATATATTTGTAAAGGGTTTAGTAAAGGAGTGAGTCTTGTAGCCCTTAGGAGGGGCGACGTCCATTTGTCGCCCGTTATTAAGAACAATCTCGTCCTAAGTGCTCCATATTCGTCCAATCATGGGAAACATGGAAAAAGACTTTCCTCGGTGAGATAGAAGTCAGGGTCAAAAGGTTGATCCACGTCTCCGTGGAAAATAGAGATTCAACAGTCCACCACTGACAGAGTGGGCGGTTATCATTTCCAAAAATATCCTAGGCCCAAAAGCCTTTATAAATACCTTACCCCTCGAAGGTAAAAGACATATCATAACATACTGATAACAACACATAAACATAGAGTTTCTCACCTCATGTATAACACCTTACACCGTGAGCAAGCCTTATACCACCAAAAATCATTAAGGCTTCTAGTTATCCCTTACCCGTATAACGCTCCAGACTGCTTTCAAGATTACCGACTAACCCTACAAACCAATACACGTCTTTTCGGCAATGCTTTGTTCTCACTCACACGTTTTCCGGGAAACTTTCCAGAAGGTCGTCCATCCAAATACTACTTCAAGTCAAGCACATTTAACTATAGAGTTCTTATTTGTCACATTACCGAAAAGAAGATGCATCTTATTGGTATAGGTAGTAATATTCAGTCATTATAAGTATTCCTTCAACCATGCAGTTATAAACATGCATAGCCTCAAATTCCCTCTCATTCTGACGTGAATTCGGTTTTTGCGAAGAAGCTGTCAAGAGCCGCTCATTGCACCAACAACCACTCCCCATCCTCGTCGGCCATAGGTGTTACAACCCGTGTAAGGATACCATGCATATTGTACTTTTTGACAAGTACAGTCTCGTCCACCATAGGGCCCGGTAAAACTAACTTGGGCCAAATCTCCATCATCATTATTATCATTTCCTTCCCTTAATGATGGCCACCAAAACTCCATATTATGAGGTTAACACCATGGTTAGAGATTTCGCAGGCGGAGGAAGTTTCAACTCCTCCTGGAGGAAATACACTAGGTAGGTGTTGACCGCGAACGTAATATCCCTTGAATTCTCCAAAGTCGATCAGGGCGAATTAGGGGTCAATATCACCTTTTCTAGTAGTGATGTCATCGTAATATCCCTCTGTGGAGATTGACATGCCCTCATGGCGAAGCTCATAATTCAAACCCAGGGTGAACTATGCAATGTTGAAATGCCCTTGTGTCAACTTCTATTGAATTTCTATCAAATGAAATGCACATGTTCACTGCAACTTCTCTCGTCGGCATCTCCCTCGTCCCTTATTTTGTTGTTCCAATCACATATTTAGAAGTGGTTGGATCTCAATCCCAAAAGTTATCTCAAAGGGTGAGGTTGTCCTCGTATATTTATATATTCAATATCTCGTGAATCTAAGCAATGTGAGACTTCAAACAAAATCAAATAATACAAATACATATTCAACATACATTCTCATGATTAACTTGGGCTTGAGTCGAATGTCCATATTACAATCCTTAATCTAACTCTAATAATATGTTAAATATGTTTAGATATATTAACATTATAGTTTTATTAACATTAGGGATTAACATAACAAGAGAGGAGACAAAGTGGCTGAGATTGCATTAGGAATGACAAAAAATATTACAATACAAAGTAATAGAAAATTATATGTACTAAAGTATTAAAATACTAAACTAACCTTAATATAAAATATTATCTAACATTCCCTGTCAAACTCACGATGCATTAACAAGAAGCATCGAGAGTTTGTCAATTAAGAAACGAAAATGTTTAATAGAATGTGTTTTCTTGAATAAGTCAGTAATATGCAAGGACATGTAAACAAGCGTTCAAGTAATATTTCCATGCTAAAGATGATGGCGGGTGAGCTGACAATTAGTCTCAATGTGTTTGGTGTGTTCATGAAAGACCGAGTTATGATCAATTTGAATGGCATTCTTGTTATCGCAATACATAGAAATGGGTTTAGAGAGAGATAAAGAGAGACACTCATATCAGAAAGAAGCTAAAATAACCACCGTATCTCTGAAGTGGTAATTGTCATAGAACGATATTCTACTTATGTTAAGGAATGAGATATTATGTCTTTCTTCTTGCTTTTCCAAGAAATAAGAGAGTTTCCTAGAAAATATAAAAACTTGTAGTAGTAGACTTGTGATCAATGGGATCACCGGCCCAATCTGCATTAGAGTAAGCATGTAACTACAAAGAAAAATATGAATACAAAAGAATACTCTAAAATTGAGTGCCCCGAAGATACTGAAGTGTGCAAAGAATAGATGCCTAATGCACCGAAAAACAATAAACTGACTGGCGGCATGCACAATATAAGCAATATCTAATATGATAATAGTAGATACATTGAGTTGCCAACTAAAGTACGATACAAAGTGGAATATTTCATATTAAGCTCAAGGGAGCTTGTTCAAGAATATTAGTCGTATAGTTAGATTGAGAAAAAAGATAACCTCTAAGGGAGTATGCAACCTTAATTACCAAAAACACTAGCGAATAGTGCCTAAATCCTTCATCACAAATTGTTTAGATAACTATAAATTCAACTCATCAATCCTATCAACACTATCACTGCAATAATCATATCATCAACATATAGAGATAAAAGGAAGATCTTTGTTTTCCTTCTTTGGTTTAGGGTTTCTGGGTGTTTGTTATGAGTGGGTTCTTCTAAGTCTGTATGTTTTGTTATAAATGTGTACTCATAGTGTACTTTGTAGAATAAGAGAACCATGTGGGTTGACTTAAATTCCAGAAAAGAGAGCTTTAGAAGTTCCATTTGGTGTGTTATATGTGATTGCAATTTCATATGTTCTTCGAAGGAGAGGGTTCGTGTGGGAGCAGTTTCTAGTTCTTCTGGGAGAGTGGATTGTTTGGACTTTTCAAATTTTATTTCTTAGATGTAGCTTTTAGATTTACCTCCCTTCGGGAGAAATTTCACTTGGTTGTAACGTAAAGGTGGGGCGACGAGTAGGATTGATCGTATTATGATTTCTAATGGGTGGTGAGATAACTATGGTGAGGGATCTCCGAGGGACGTCTCTGATCATTATCCTACTATCCAAAAGTACAACAATCAGTTGTGGGGTCCCAAACCATTTATATTCAATAATCATTGGTTATCCCATAGTAGTTTCCCTAAAATTATGGCTTCATTCTAGAGAGATATTGAGATTCTTGGTTGGAAATATTTTGTTCTGATGGAAAATATTAAAGCTCTCAAAGGGTCCTTAAATATTGGAATAAAGAGGTTTTTGGTAATCTTGGTATAGAAGGTTGAGAGAGGAAATTAGCAAGGTGGATTCCCTGGCCGATCTTAGAGCCTTATTTATTGTAGTGATTGAGGCTAGATCTAAATTGGTTGCATATTTGTGGTCCCCTCGTAGGATTAAAGACTCCCAAATGTTTCAAAGATCTAGATGGGTCATGGAGGGAGATCCCAATTATAGTTTCTTTCAAGCTTTTATTAAGAGTAAGAACAAAAGAAATGTCATCGTAGCGCTAAAAATAGGAGAGATTTGGATTGAAAGGGTGTCTAATATTAAACGAGAGGTAGTGAATCATTTCACAGAAAATTTAAAAGAACCTAATATTGATAGGCCTCGCCTGGATGGTGTAGTCTTCCACTCTCTTTCAGATGATGAAAATCTTTTTTATCAGCCCCTTTTACCCTTTAGGAGCTTGATTTTATTGTGTCTCAGTGCAATGGTAATAAAACTTTAGGTCCATATGACTTTAACTTCTCCTTTTTGAAGAGATTATAGAACCTTCTTAGAGTTGATATGGGGATCATGTTTGATCAATTCCATGTTTCACATATAAACCTCGTAGTTTTGCATCTTACTTTGTCACTCTAATCCATAAGATTAAACCCTCGTCTCACTTGGGAAATTTTAGGCCTATTCTTTTTTATCAATCTATAAGTTGATGTCTAAAGTGTTGGCTGATAGACTCGAATTAGTGATGTATAAGCTCATATTTCATAACCAATTGTCTTTCCTTAAGGAAAGAATATTGGTAGATGGAGTGGTGGCTATTAATGAGGTGGTCAACTTGGCTAAAAAAACTAAAAGAGATTGCCTCATTCTTAAGGTGGATTTTGAGAAAGCGTGTGATTCAATTATTGAGAAATTTCTAGATTATATGTTGACCAGATTTAATTTTTATGAGAAATAAAGGTCTTGGATGAGAGCTTGTGTTTTTGCTGATAATCTTGCAATGCTGATAAATGGGTATCCTACCTAAGAGATTAGCATTCAAAGAAGTTTAAGACAAGGAGAACCCCTAGGTCCCTTCCTTTTTCTTCCAATGGCATAAGAGATTTGTCCTTACTCTGAATTCAGGATTGGTACTTCCAGATTGATGGTGTCACATATTTAGTATGCTTAGTATGCTAATGATACTCTACTGGTGGCCTGATCCTTCTTTGAAGAATATGGTGTATTAAGGCTATTCTTAGAAATTTCGATAGGGCTCTGGGTCTTCGAGTGAACTTTTTCAAGAGTGGTCTTATTGGTGTTAATGTAGATCTTATCTTTCTTTCATTAGTTAGGGAGTTCATCCACTATGAGATTGATTATCTTTCTTTTAAGTATCTTGGTCTCCTTAATTTTGTGCTTAATGATATCTTTATCTTCTACTTGTCTTTTTCTAAATGCTTAAGAAGGTTCCTTTGGGTGTGTGTGAAAGGAGTTTCTAAAGTTCCTTTGGTTCAATAGAAAGGTGTTTGCAAACCTAAGACCAAAGGGGTGGGGTAAAGAGTGAGGGATCTTCGGCTGGTTAATCTCGTCGTTCTAGCGAAGTGAAGATGAAAGTTACTTAAAGAGGACTCAAGGCTTTAGAGGGATTTTTTAGAGCTATGTATGGTATTTTATTTGTTTTCTCTTTTAGTGGTGGTAAGTGTAGTTGACTATATCCTTATGTGAGTAGGTTTTTTAGCACATGGTTCCGCACTCTTCATCTATTTTTGTTAGTGTTTCGAACTAGGCCTAGAGCTGGCCCACCGTCAGGCAAAGCCGAATCCACATCAGCGTCGAGGATGACCCAATACATTGGCCCAATCCATTAGAGTTATTGGGGAGCACATTTCCCACGTACTCCTCACCCGAGGACACGTCATCAACTGTCTCCCACGACTTGCGCGGCAAGAAAGACTATTTCATCTCTCGTAACGGGAAACTCCGCCCACGCCTCCAAAGATCAAGAAGCAGATGACCTGGGATGGGAAGCACGTGCTGCTCACCCCCCACGTGCACGGGAAAATCCTGGCAGTTATTCATTATGGACTTGGACTTTCGGCCCATAATGAATATCATTGGCCCTGCACTTGAGGCTCACTATAAATACTCTCCTTTGCATGAGGGTTAGGTGTTCTCACTTTTTAGCCATAATTCTTGTACCTCCACGACCAATTCTAACATTGGCATCAGAGTGTCTGCAAGTACACCCCCTCCTCTGCTAACTACACCAAATCCACGACGTCCGCCGATCACTCTTCACTTTTTGATTCCGATAAGATCAGTTAGTGACACTATTAACGTGAAACATGACCATAAAATTCATTATTATGTCTCAGTGTATATTGACGTAGTCTAGAGTTATCCTAGTAGACTTGAGAAAAAATCGTCTGGCTCATGTTCGATTGTGGTTACACTCGTCTAACCTTGATCTAACTTTAAAATTGTCTAACTTTCAATCCTGATTGACACTTCAATTTAGTTTTAGGTGTAAAAAGAAACTAATCATGAAACAAATTTTGGTAGAAAGAAAATGAGGATTGAAACAACCTTTCACAAATAATCATTTACAAGAAAAAGACGACGAAAAGATTTCACAATATCTCAAAACAAATTGTTTATATTTATAAAGCAAATTAGAAACATTGTTAACGGCAAACAAAATCATTTAAAAGCAGAAAACTGAGCTCCTACAAGCATCAAACACTAACTCGAACAAGAACATACACAATATGAACACTCAAAAAACGGGAGAACTGATAAATAAAATTCGAGGAAAAAATAAATAGAAAAACATTGTGCTTTTTCACTAGAGAAAATAAATCTATCTTGCAGTAGGTTGCGCAATCGATTCATCGATTGAAAGGAAACTCTCAACTCTACCGAGATCCATTGAACCTATGTTCATGGAAGAATGAAAAGAATTTTTTGAAACCTCATCAGAATTGCATTCTCGCGATGTTTCAGCTTCTCTCTCAATAGATATTGCATCTTGGATCTCCTTTAAAACTTCCGAGATCGATGGACGCATATCTCCATGAGGTTGAACACACATCAATGCTTTCTCTGCTATTTTCCACATTGATTGTAGGTCATAGTTGTTTCCTAGTAAGGGATCAATGATGCCTTGTATATCCCCACTCTCAATGTGCAATTTTGCCTATGAAATAGATGCCAAACAAAATTAAAAAGGATTTTAGAAATTTCACTTTTTAATACTCCAAATTGCAGAGAAATCAAAACTCACCCATTGGACTATGTTTCGGCAATGAATCCCGAAACTTTCATTTGATATTGCTTCTTGACCAGATATGAGTTCTAGAAGAATTACACCAAAGCTATACACATCGCTCTTGTCAGTTAGTTGTTGGGAAATATAGTACCTATAGAAAGAAAAAGAGAGAATTGAGACAAACTTTAGGTTACTTGGACCATAAGTCAATTAAAAGTGAACAAGAAAAATAAACTTTTGGTTTACTAAAATACAAATATTCATTGAAAATAGACAACAGTCTTACTCAGGATCCAGGTATCCTACTGTTCCGCGAACTATGCTTGAAACATGGGAGACTCCATCAACAGCGAGTTTGGAAAGACCGAAATCTGAAACCTTGGCTCTCATGTGTGTGTCAAGAAGAATATTGCTACTTTTCAAGTCTCTATGAATAACTACAGGAACACAACCTGTATGAAGGTATTCAATTCCTGGAGAAGCATGAGAATTATAGTTAATTACATGTCATTTATCATAAGGGAAGGGCCATTTGATTCAACCATCTTAAATAATTCATTAGGTTTAAAACATAAACCTTTGGCAGAGTCTTCTGCAATCTCAAGGCGTTTAATCCAACTTATACTTTGTCCGTGCACTAAAGGGCCTGCAAGAAGTTCGACAAATTTCAGGATACTGACTTCAGCTTTTCAATTTAAATCAAGTTGGCTTACCATAGAGATGTTCCTTGAGTGTGCCATTATGCATGAACTCGTACACGAGAATACTATTATCTTCTTCTCGACAATACCCAAGAAGTTGTACCAAGTTTCTGTGATGTATTCTTGATAGAAGAGTCACCTGGACAAAGAAAGATATAATATAACCATCATATCAGATCATTGAACCAAAGCAATAACGATAGTGCAATGTTGGAATATGAAATGTTAGTATAATTCAAGTTACCTCATTGGAGAACTCACGCTTGCCTTGATAGGAATTATTCCTAAGAACTTTAACTGCTATCTCTTTTCCTTCTTTCAGTTTTCCATAATATACAATTCCAAAACCACCAGAACCGATTCTTTTCTCAAAGTTGTTTGTAGCACTTTCAATTTCAGCTAAGCTGAAGCAGTGAGCCGATTCTGCAGGATCATCACTCTTCCAAGAAGGGACAGAAACTATGTGGTCTATAAAGAACGTAAACAAGTAAATTATGTTTGGTCGCCACAAATATCTGACAGCAAAAGAAACAATTGTGCTTAGAACCCTACCTTTCTCATAATATTTTTTCTTGCCTTTACGCATAACCAAGCAAGATATAACAGTAGCCAAAAGTAGAACAGAAGCCCCAACTGCTGAACCAATAATAATATATATGTGGCTCTTTGTTTTGCTTCCTTTATGTAGGTTAATGTTTCCGGAGTAACTGATGACGGAAAAAGAAGTAGTGGTTGTCATGTAAATATGATTCAGAGAAAATCATAAAATTAGCTCAGAAGAAAAAGCTCTAAAAAACATTAATTTGAACCACTTTCTAAGATGCAACCGGCCAATAAATTCTTCGATTTTCTAATATATAAAGCTGCACAGTTTCATCTCATTTTTAGGTTAGAAAGGAAAAACCGTACTCACTTTAAAACCAAATTCTTGCTTAGAAGCTCTGGCGGTACTGCTCCAGATAGCATATTATTTTGAACATATCTGCAAACAGCATAGGCATCACAACAAAATAAAACAAAAGAATGAAGCAACACAAGTAATATTTAGTTGTGAAGTACATGTCCTATTGCTAAAAATCAAAGCTAAAAATCAAAGTTGTATGCATCAAAAGTATACTAATTTCCAGTTTGGTAAACAATTGATGTCTGTTCAAAATAACTTACAGTTCCCTCAAACTCGGAAGATTCACCAAGGAGGCTGGGAGCTCACCGGTGAACTGATTATTTTCAAGATGGCTGTAAGAGGAAAAGGATTCAATTAACCGAATACTACTGCATAGCATGATGAGGGAAATAAGTAATTAGGGATTACATGATCTTTAAGTCCGTGCAACCAGTAAAATCGGGTATTGGGCCGGTCAACATATTTCCATCAAGCCATCTACACCAATGAATAAAATTACACCACTATCACAATATAAGATTCACAGATCAAACAAGAGACAAAGGTTGAACTCAAGATGAAACTTACAGTTCAACCAGACCAACCAATTTGGTAATATCTGAAGGAATATTCCCAGTCAAGTTTTTACTGGATAACAAGCTGCAACCACAAGGGACACAAGGGACACAAGGTAACAGTTATAAGTCATAACTCACATCACTTCTCCTTTATCACAAGTAAATTGGCTTTTCATTTTTCTTTTGGGTGAAGGAGAAGGAATCTACATCGGCATAATTAAAACCTCAAAAAGATTAACCTTTACATTGAAATTATTCTTGGTTGTGGATCCGAGCTACAGTGGATCCATGACCAGGAAACAGGAAGACATGGATCACCTCCTTCTTGAGTCCAGTTTGCTGAAGAATAGCGAGAAAGCACTCCCGAAATAGCTTCAACTGCAAAATAACCAACCCTCTAAAATATAGATTGTAATTTTCTACTGCATCGAACAACGTCTAGCTCATAATGTTTTGCATTGCAATCAACATATTTATTAAATGAATTTTCAACAGTCTCAAATAAGCTAAAGAACCATATCTTACCATCCGGTGAACCATTATTTTTCTCAAGATACTTATTTATCTCCATGGCATTAAGGAGAGGCCCCTTGGACGAATCAGCTGTCTTGCCGAATTTAAAGGAAAGCACAAAAGGTAGGGTTAGATTGACAAATCCCGGTTCATAAAGGCGATATTTCCCAAGAGCATTTTCGGCAATATTCACAATGATCTTGCTAATTTCAGGCTGGCCTGGAAGCATCAGCCTGAATTTTCTAGACTCAGTTGGACGCAAATCTTCAATCTCTGCAAAATAGGTGACTGCCCAAGCAGTGCCAGGAAAACCATCCAAATTCAACCGGTAAGTTAAAGATCCATTTGTACCTACTACCGCTGTCTGCATCACTTTCATCGGTGGTATATCATCTCGGTTAACAAAAATTGGTTCATTGGTAGAAATTTTCTCAGTTCCAGCAGCGACATCAACAAGATAATTTGCTTTCTTAACAGAATCCGACATCCAAATTCTATCAAAAGGATCATCAGGGTACCTGAAACCAAATAAATGTAAGCCTCTTACAAAACAGAAACCTGTTTCAAAACCACACCATATAGAACAGCTGAAGGTACTACCTGATTGGAGCATCACTCTCCGCACCAAAATTGATCCTTGCAGAGACACTCAGGTAAAACTGTTTCTCAAATTCCGTAAAATAAACCGAACCGTTGAATTGTCGAAGCTCAAGCGTAGACAGAAACGGCTGTCCAGTTGTCGCATTAGACAAACACACACTCACAGTTGAACTCGAAGCCAAAAATATAAGCTCTCTCATTTCTATACTATCAGCATCCGATATAACAATAGTAGACCAATGAGTAGCTCCAACAGAAATATCAAACTTAGGATAAACATTGTTCTTGTCAAAGTTCCCATACAAGAAAGTCGCCCTTAACAAATACCTCGTCCTACTAATAACATCAAGTGTGTAACAATATTTCCTAGAATCAGCAGGAAAATACCGTAACGTCGAGTATTGCTTTCGTGTCTCGTTCGCAACAGATATAGTGGCTATTTCTCCATATGTAAGCTTATTATCAGGAGTCCAATCAAGACCTATTTCATCGGTGAAACTTTCTGTCCCTCCACAGTCCAAACTTACAAAACCTGCTCATTATAACATAATTTCTTACTCAACAACATAGCAGTCAATTTAAACAACCCTAAATCAACAACATCAAAGCATAAATCATAGTTTTCTGGTTACTTTAATTCATTCACTAATCTACAAAGCAACAGTGATTATTGATTATATTATAGCAGAGGTATCTCAATGAAACAAGATAAAGAGTTCTTAGGATTTAGATTTTTTCTCATCCAGTTTAGGGCATGGGAGACATGAAAAGAAATAGTAGTATATAAAAAAAACAAAGAAGTAATGAGATAGATAGATACCTTGCATGATCTGAGAAGATGTAAAAGGGAGAAGGAGAACGAGTGAAGTTGTGAAGGAGAGAAAGAAGAAGAGTAAAGAACTCTCCATTTGTGTGTAGTGTGTGAAGATGGAAGCATGAAAATGGCGGAACTCAGTAGAAAAGATAGAAAGACACTTTATGTCTCTCAGTGCCAACCCCAAAGGTACACCAAAAATACCACCTTTCCCAAATACTATAGTGTCTTTCTTTGTTCTATGAACAAATAAAGAGTAAAATATTTATTATCTAATTTGTCAATTTCTTTTAATTTAATTTCCTAAAATATTCCATAATAATAATTATAATATTTTTAAAGTAAATTTTTTATCTTATTGTCTACTTAGTCTGCCATAGAAAACCACGGACAACCTTTTAAAATCCGTTTTAATATAATTTTAAGAAATTAAAATTATTATTTTTTGGTTATACACGTATCTATCAGCTTTTTACAATATTAATATAATCAAGTCAAATTTTTTATTATTTATGTATAGTTAAATCCAACTTGAATAAAAAAAGTTTAGTATAAGGAAAGTGAGTGAAATTGATGTTAAATTTAAAATTAGATAGACTTAAAAAAGTAAAAATTAAATAAATTTTAGTATATTTATTATTTTTAAATATTCTAAGATTTAGATGGAGAGATAATAACTGATGTAAACAAAATTGTTATATAAAAAGAATCAGTTTCTTTTTTTTTCTTCTTTAGTTAATTCTTATCCATAAAGTCTTGAGATAATTATATTCAAAATATTATTGTGTGTGTGTTTTTTTTGGGTAACAACTATTTGTGTGCTTTCACAAAGGGAAAGCAAATGAAAAAAAACTGAGAAAATTATTGTCACAAAAAGCATCTTTCTAATTCTAAGTTTAAAAGAGATTTTTTTAGTAGTGTGCCAAGACACTAATTAAGGATTCTAAATATAAAAAATATCTTTTAAATAAATAAATTATTTAAACTTGCAATGCATTGAATACAAATGTTTTTAAGAAAAACAGATCTTTTATTTCTTATAATAGTCAATTATTTTAATTTTCATTACATTTAATAAAAGTATTTAATAAACAAAATATCTTATTTTAAACTATTAATTAGTGCCTCTGGCACACTGATTAGCATTACTTTTTTTATTACCATATCTTAAATAGTTGATGGAGAATTAGTATATAAATATGATAATACAATATTTCATTTTATGGGTCATATAATGTTGAATTTGAAACAAATTACTTTTCCTTGAAAAACAACTTAATATTTTAAGTTATAAAAAAAATAGATAAATTCATACTATATTTCTGTATATGTAAATTCATAGTATATGGATTTTATATTCATATGAATTTCAATTTGTAGATAAAATTTTCATTACCCGATTTTTATTCCTAAAATATATATAAAAAATAAATAATTTTTTAATTATATTAAAAATATTTTTTATATGAAAATTTTGGTATTATTATTTAATAGTTTAATTCTTACCATGCTATAGTTTTGTTTAGAAATATTATATATGTATATGAATTAATAAATTTTATATAGAAATATCTCCTTTCTTTAATTTGTGGATAAATTTGTCATTACTCGATGTTTATTTTGATTATCTAAATTTATGTGTAATTACCATATTCAACCTTCCATAAATCTAATACAACGACTTTGCTTTGTCTGATACGTATTCTAAACATAGTATTTTGTTCCACATTTATGTAGTCG
Source organism: Vicia villosa (assembly GCF_029867415.1). Lineage (NCBI taxonomy): Eukaryota > Viridiplantae > Streptophyta > Magnoliopsida > Fabales > Fabaceae > Vicia > Vicia villosa. Next base: position 763,488 of record NW_026705279.1, on the reverse strand, counting down.
TCATTGGGAGAAAAGTAAATCCCACTTTATATTTTTAATGTTTCAATTATCTTTCGTAATCATCATCTTTCTACATATACCTTCATTTAAAAACTCTTCATAACTCTTACCTTCATTTTTTATTGATATATTCAGATTCAGATATGTTTCTTTATCAACTTCATTTAAATTTTTGATTTTTTTAGATTCAGATTCAGTCTATCTAAATTTTCAAATCAAATTATTTTAAAATAATCAAAATAATATAAATTTAAATGCTTTAAAATTACTATAATAATAAATTATTTATCAAACAATCTTTTTATGAGTTTACTTTAAATATTAAAATTATTTCAAATAAAAACTTATTATTTTTAAAATGTTCAATCTCAGATGTCAGTAATGTTGACGTACCTATCAGTTTTTTAATACTGATAATACAGATGGTTGATGGATAATGGTGATGGAGAGTTAGTATATAAATATGATAATACAATATTTCATCTTACGGGTCATACAATACCGAATTTGAAACAAATTACTTTTACTTGAGAAACAACCTAATATTTTAAGTTGCAAAAGGTCGTGCTAGCCGCAGTTATCAATATTATTGATTGCATTTGGTTTGCTAGGAACCAATAGAGGTTTAATAATAGATATATTCATTGGAAATCTCTCATTAACTTGGTGGATTTGCTACTAACCTAGGAATTTCATCCTCATTCTTTACTGAGCTGATGGAAGCTATTCTTGCTATTGAAATCTTCTAATCTAAAGGTTGGTTCAATTTATGGCTTGAAACAGATTCTCAGCTTGTCCAACTTGCCTTCAAGGATCCTACCTTGGCAGTTAAGAAATCGCTGGCAGAATTGTATATCAATTACAAAGAATATGCACTTCTTAGTCTCTCATATTTTTATAGAGGGAAATACTTGTGTTGATAGCTTGGCAAATATTGGCATAAGTCTAGATGATATTTATTGGTGGAAATATCCTCCGCCGCAAATAGTTTCTGATCTTCATTGTAACAAATTTGGCTTTCTTAAGTTTATATTTCGCTAAGCCTTGAGAGTCCAGATTGGATTGTATCTTCTTTGTATTCTTTTTTTACTTCCTATCTATATATTTGGGTAGCAGCACTCTGCTTCTCAGTTTAAAAAAAAAAAAGACTTATTAAAAATTTTAAAGTCTAAAAAAAAAAACCCTAATATTTTAAGTTATAAGAAAAATAGATAAATTCATACAATATTTTTGCATATGTAAATTCATAGTATATGGATTTTATATTTATATGATATTTTTACAATTTAATTATCACATTCCATTTTTAAAAAAATAATAATTTTAAAGATTTTCAACAATTGTTATTTTATTTTTTATTAGATGATAAAACCATATAATATCAATAGAATCCATAAATTTACAATATAGAAGAATTTAAAAATTATAAGCATGCCCGACGGCCGAACCTATTTTTCTTACAAGCCGACAAAATATTGACTTAAATTGAATAGACATTAGAGATAATATGTTTAATGACTTTTGAATTGCTATAGCATATAACTTCTAAATTACTACATAAATTTAACAAACATAATATAATATAATTAATTAAATCTAATCAAATTATTAAATCAATATGTTTTTTGGTGTATAATATGTTTTATTTTATAATATTTGTTAATAGAAATTGTTAAATTAAAATTATAAACAATTATAAAAATTATAGACATGCTCGACGGGCTAAACTTGTTTTTCCACCATATATTTGATTTTAATAGCAATTATCAAATATATGTGTTATCACATTTTCCCTACCCTTTCGACTTTTTTCCTATTAATTATAAAATCATAAAGTTATCACTAAGCATAATAAAAATGTTTTTAAAAAAAATCAAATATAACTCCTACTAACCTTAAATTCGGGGGTATCTCGAGACTTCAGAAACTCTTCCCATACTTCTTTTTTAATATATGGATACCTGACATGTGCAGGAGCGAGATCTTTTTTGGGATTATTAACATATTCGTCTGTGAGTTGTGTCTTAAAACCTCTCCATCTCTCTCCTGCATATTTAATCCATTCCTTCTTCAACGGATCCTTGATTTTACCATCATTGTCTTTAACACACCAATCTGGAATAGTGAAATGAGCCTACACATGCAATATATGGCATATGTTGTTAGTATATATGTGATTATAAAATATAATAAAGTGTTGAATTTAAAATACCTGAACATCAACCCATATAGAGTCTTTTATCCCATTATCTATGTCTTTCACTCATCTTTCAAAATACAACATCTCTGCCGAGCAAGAGATGCTATATAACTCTTAAAATTTGCAGCATTTTTACCAACACCAGTACATTCATAGGTTCTTTGATCAAACTCAACCTTTATCTTTTCACCCGTTTGATGAACTTTGTCAATTTGTTTCATCAAAGTTGGACCTCTAACTCTTTTTTTATTAGGATTACCAGATGAAGAGGACTTGTCGGTTGAATCAACCATGTATCTGTTTAAACAAAATAAAAATAATTAGAAATCAAGTTAAACACAAGATAAAAACAATTAGACGTAAAATTAAGCACAAGATAAAAACGATTACACATAAAATTAAGCATAAAATAACTTATAAAAAACACCTTACTAGTTCTCCCATATCCCTTCTTCATGATCTATGTGAATAGAATGCACATCATCCTCTACATTTTCTTCAATGAAGGTAGGCACATTTGTTGAGAAAGGAGGAGTTTCTGAAATATCAAGATTCGCATCTTGATTTTCATCACTATCATGCACCTTTCCTTGTAGAACAACTGACCACCTTTTATTAGAAGGATCTGTGACATAAAAAACTTGTTTTGCTTGAGATGCCATGATGAAAGGTTCGTCCGCATAAGCTAACTTGCTAAGATCAACCAGTGTAACTCCAAATTCATCAATTCTTACACCACTATTGATATCAACCCATTTGCATTTAAATACAGGAACTTTAAACACAACATAATCAACTTCCCAAATCTCTTCAATCACCCCAAAGGGTGTAGATGCCATAACTGGGTTTTTATCTTTAGCACTAGAGAAGTGCATGGACTCGGCCATAATCATAACCCCACTATTTTGCGTGGTACTACGATAATCCTTTGACTTTGTATAAAAGGAAGTTTTATTAATATCATATCCACTCCAAGTTATTATGTTACATTTAGGCTCATAGGACAACCACTTAATTGTTTTTGAAGCACTATCATCACCAGCAATTTTTTCTTTAAACCACTCAGAGAAACTCTTATTGTGCTCTTTTAACAACCCTCTTTCATTCATCTTGGGGTACTTTTTCTTTATGATGCTTTTGTGAGCAGATAAGTAAGGTTGAACTTCATCCGTGTTATTCAATATATACAAATGCGCTTGAACAACCACATCAATACTTAAGCTCTTGATCTTTAAACCTTGTGTACCCACACCCTCACATCTTCCATCATGACGAGACTTGGGAACCCCTACAGCATTCACTTTCGACAAATAGTTAGAACAAAACTCAATTGCTTCTTCTGCAATGTACCTCTCAATAATCGATGCTTCCGGACGGTGCGGGTTTTTGGTATACCCTTTTAGGATCTTCATGTATCGCTCTATTGGATACATCCACCGTAAAAATATTGGACCACATAATCTAATCTCCCTTACTAGATGAACAATCAAGTGAACCATAATGTCAAAAAATGAAGGAGGAAAAAACATCTCTAATTGACACAAGATAACTGCAGCCTCATTTTCCAAATCTTCTAACTTTAATGGATCAATGGCTTTGCAACAATTTGCATTGAAAAACAGGCACAACCTAGTTATAGTCTTCCTAACATTGTTAGGCAATATCCCACGAATAGCCACTGGTAGTAGTTGTTGCATTAAGACATGACAGTCATGAGATTTTAAGCCAACTAATTTGAGATCTTTAACTGATACAAGCCTCTTGACATTTGATGAGTAACCATGCGGCACTTTGATACTTTCTAAACACTCACAAAAACTTGTTTTCTCTTTTTTCGACAAAGTGTAGCAGGCAGGAGGCAAATACGTCTTGTTACCTACATAATGTTATCATCAAGAATTTCAACAAGTAAAGTTATGAACATGCTATTTTAATATCAAAAGGTAAGGATAACTTAATTTGAACAAATAGTTGGTACCTATATATTGTGGAGTTAGCTCTTCTCGTATACCCATCACGCCCAAATCTAGACGAGCATTAATACCATCCTTTGTCTTGCCTTGAATGTTGAGAAGTGTTCCGATTACACTATCACATACATTTTTCTTCACGTGCATCACATCAATACAATGTCTTACCTCAAAACTAGACCAATATGGAAGATTGAAGAAAACCGACCTCTTTTTCCATATATTTTTCACAATGGGCCGCTTTTGATACTTTCCAAAGACAGCAGTAATGCCCTATTGTCGTTGATAAACTTCCTCTCCAATTAAGGGCTTTGGAGCAACACCATGCTCTTGTTTCCCATTAAAAGCTTTCCGCAATCTACGATATGGATGATAACGATAGAAATTTTTGATGTCCGAGATAAACAGTCTTCTTTCCTTTTTCAAGCTGATTGTAACATGTGTCTTTTTCACATATAGGACACGCTTTATGCCCTTTAACTGTATACCCAGACAAATTGCCATACGCCGGAAAATCGTTGATGGTGCAAAACAACATGGCACGCATATTGAACTATTCACCAGAATGCGCATCGAAAACATCCACCCCTTCCTCCCACAACACTTTTAAATCATCAATCAGTGGACTTAGATAAACATCTATGTCATTTCCTGGTTGTTTTGGGCCTGAAATCATCATCGATAACATAATATATTTACGCTTCATGCATAGCCTAGGAGATAGGTTGTAAATCATCAGAAGAATAGGCCAAGAAGAATGGTTAGTATTTAGATTACTAAACGGATTCATTCCATCAGTAGCAAGTCCAAGTCTATGGTTTCTCGACTCTTTGCCAAAATTAGGAAACAAAGAATCAATTTTCTTCCATAGCAAAGAATCAGCTACATGGCGAATTTTTCCATCACATTTTCTTTCTTCTGCATGCCATCTAAGATTCTTTGCGTCGTTTGCATTAGCGAATAATCTCATGAACCTTGAAATGATCGGTAGGTACCATACCACTTTCGCAGGAGGACCCTTTTTGACTTCCTCATCATCACTAGATTCACCATGTCTCTTTTTGTAGCGTGACGCCTTGCACTTCGGACAATGATTATAGTTTACATACTCTTTTCTGTATAATATGCAATCATTAGGGCATGCATGTATCTTTTCATACTCCAAACCCATCGGACACAATATTTTCTTCGCCTCGTAATAACGACTTGGCAGTACGTTACCTTCTGGAAGCATTTGTGTCAACAATTCAAGCAATTCGGTAAAACTTTTAGCACTCCACCCGTTAATTGCCTTCAGATTGAACAATTTTAACACAACTGACAAACGTGTAAAATTTGTGCATCCCGGGTACAAAGGTGTATCCTTGTCAATGCATAAGCTATCATACGCATGTGCCCTCTTAAACAAATCTTGTCCAATATCACGCATCATGTCTTCTAGACGATCATCCATTTCTACACTAACATTATCTATTTGGGACACATTTGACGTTGCTACTACTTCACTGTGCCATATCCATTATGTATAACTTTGACAAATCCCTTTACAAATTAGATGATTCATGATTTCTTTCTTACTAAGTTTTGGTTCTTGATTTGCACAACGAACACATGGACAGAGAATAAGCGTAGGAAGACTTTCTTCAGCACTACTTTTAGGAGGAGGAAGATCTTTTTTAGCATTACTTTCAGCAAGCTGTAGAAATTCCATCACTCCATGTTCGTACGCAGCACTTAATCGATTAGCTCTCATCCAACTACGATCCATATCTATGTTCCGAAATTAATGCATAAATAATTAAATCATTAAATCATTATGACGCCTACAATTGACATTAAATATTTGTCCAAAAGGCGGGGGTGTAGACATTATTTCTAATAAAATTATTTCATGAATGAGATGGTATATTGAAAGATTTGATGACTTGAAGAAATTTATTAGAATTGAGAGACTTTTAAACATGAATGAGATGGTGTATTGCTGTAATTATTTTTTGAAAATTTATAACTAATTTAGTGTTGGATAATAACTTTGATTGGGAAGTTTATAACTAACTGTGTTGAGTTGTAATTTTGCTCTCAAAATTTATGTGTGTTAACTTAAAATTTAAAAAGAAAAACACCGCATTCAGAAAACCCAGAAATACATATGTCTGAAAGCTTAAACATGTCAATATTCAACTCAAGTTAGGCCACAACAAGAAACTAACCTTATTATAAATCAGATGAACTCCAATCAGCCATGTATCTTCAAGTACCTAAAAAATACATAAACATATAATTTAAGCTTGTTTTGCTATATATAATTTATTTTTGATCGGTGAACAATCACATTCATAGAAAAAGGTCATATAGTTGAAAAACTTAAACAAATATAATAAAATGAATTTCATTGTTATTTATTCAAAACTAACTTATACAAATTAAACACATTCAACAACAAACAAACCATAAGTACAAAAGCTATATATATATATATATATATATATATATATATATATATACTTCAATTAAATGAAACTGAGAGAGAGAGAGAGAGAGAGAGAGAGAGAGAGAGAGAGAGAGAGAGAGAGAGAGAGAGATCATAGGGTAAGGTAAAGCAACAGTAGCATGGTCACCAAATTACTACTACTGAAGAACAATACTACATGGTAAAATTGCATTCCATGCTAAATTATGCACATACTAGTATTTGATACAATATATAGAGTGTTGTTCCATGTATTCCGACAAAACTTCATTCAAAATCAGTCTACAAAATTCATTCACAAAAACCAAAACAACAAACACCGACATAACCAGTAAATTAACACGGCTTGTAAATTAAAACACAACTTTACTCAATAAATCATCAACACAATTTCAGTTTGTCGAAGCATCCGCACACATTCATAGTTAACAGGTAAGAGAACCAACCTGATAGTGTTACTTGTATTCACTAATGTAAAAAAGAAGTCGGATTAACTGCTTGCAAAGGCAGAAAAAGCTGTTTGTGGAAAACATAATAGAAAATTAGGTCACAAAATGCAAAATCCATATCAAAACAGCAAAGCAAAAACCACTCTCATAAACCCTAAAGATGGCATAACTAAACACTTCAAAAACAAACATACATATAGCGATAAACTAATTGTTATGCACCTAATTTCCGCTGGCAGGCTGAATCGGAAGTGGGTCGGTGAGCTGTCGTGGTTTCGACGCCGTGGGGTAGGAGGTTTCGCCGCGGGCAGGACCGGAAGTGGGTCGGTGAAGGGTTTCGTGGTTGCGCCGCCGTGAATAGGTGATTTCGCCGCTGGTTTCGCTGCGGGCAGGACCGGTCGCTGTCGCAGGTGGTTTCGCCGTGTGACGCGGTCGCAGGTGGTTTTGAGGAGGTGGAGGTGAGTGGGTCGGTGAAGGTGAAGTTGTACCGTGCAGAGAAAGCAAAGAAGGAAAAATAAATTTTATTTTGTGAGTGAAGGAGGCTAGGGCTAAGTTGGAAATAGTGGGAGACTTTTCCCATCGGGTAATATATGGGCCGATGGGAAAAGCTCTTTCTGGTAGACTTTTCCCATCGGGTTTTGTATGGGCTGATGGGAAATCCCTTTTTGGCAAACTTTTCCCATCGGGTATTATATAGGCCGATGTAAAAGCCTTTATAAAAAACTTTTGTTTTATTTACAGTAATGCCACCGTGTAGACTTTTCCCATCGGGTATTGTATTGGCCGATGGAAAATCCCATTCTAGTATACTATTCCCATCGGGTATTATATGGCCCGATATAAAAGCCTTTATAAAAAATTTAGTTTTATTTACAGTAATGCCACCGTGTATTGGATTTTTAATTTTTTAGTTATTTTTCCCATCAGCTCCATTAAATACCTGATGTAAAATCCCTAAATCAATTTTTTTCACATCAATTTGTTATAAAACCTGATGTAAAATTCTTTGACATATTTTTCACATCAGTTATCTTTATACTTGATGTAAAATCTTGTAAGCAAATGTAATATTTTTAGTAGTGGTTTAGTTCACTTAAGAGATTAACTCGAAAAATCTCGGAGGCATATTGTGCAAAAATGGATTAGTAAGAAAAATGTGTGTTTTAGGTTTATAACGCTTGAATAATAAACAACCGGAAACAAACAATAAACTTTGGGCTAAAGAAAATAGACAAGACACAAAGTAAATGAAGTAAATGACATTTAGTGTAAATGCTTTGAATATAAAATATTTGAGAAAAGTTTAAAGGGTGGACACATACTCACATATCTACAAACTATTTCGCTTAATGACTTGGGTGCTCTAGTTCCATAGAGAATCAATGAGGATTTGCGACCCCAACTACAATGTAGAAGCTTGCATTATATACTATTACAAAGATAACCGTCGACAACGGTTAAATTCTAAAGATCTGACACATATCCCACTACTTAGGCCTTCATGCTCTAACTCGCTTCCACACATCTTCAAGAATATAACTACTGAAAAATCATGAGTTGTGCTGATAATTATCGACTTCTGTTTTTCACGTACCCTTTTAATATTTTCATATAACGTTCAGCAGGGTACATCCATCTCATATAAGCTGGTCCGCACAATTGTGTCTCTTTCACAAGATGAACGACTAGATGAACCATTATGTCAAAAAACGAGGGAGGAAAATACATTTCAAGATCACATAAAGTAACAACTATCTCTTTTTTGCAATGTTGGTAAGATCGCGGGATCGACCACCTTACTGTAAATTGACCTGAAGAAGAAACACAGCTTAGTTATTGCGCTTCTTACTTTTTCTGGCAGAATAGAACGTATACCTAATGGTAAAAAATGTTCCATTATAACATGACAATCATGCGTCTTCAAACTCTTTAACTTGAGGTCTTTCATGGACACAAGTCTTCTAATATCTGAAGAGTAGCCTTCTGGAACTTTAACTTCACTTAGGAACTTACACAATGTTTTCTTCTCCTTTCTAGATAGAGTGTAAACAGCAGGTGGCAGATATGTTCGTCTTCCTTTCGTCACGGGTCCCAATTCAGTTCTCATCCCCATGTTTACCATGTCCTTCCTTATGTTAAGGCCATCCTTAGACTTTCCTTGTATATTGAGTAACGTACCTATGACGCTGTCAAATACATTTTTTTCAATATGCATAACATCCAGGAAATGTCTTACGTACAACGACTTCCAATATGGAAGTTCAAAAAAAATGGACTTCTTCTTCCACCCACCCTTGACAAGTGAATGTGCAAAAGGCTTGCCAAACTGAGTGCTCACATCTTTCACCTTTTCAAAAATTTGATCACCTGACAAAAAAGGCGGGGCTGTACCATGTTCGGCCTTTCCGTTGAATGCTTTTCTCCACCCACGGTAGTGATGATTAGAATTTAAGAATCTACGATGGCCGAGAAAGACATTCTTCTGACAAAGCTCCAATCGTGTCGTATCGGTTTCATCTTCACAAACGGGACACGCCTTTTGACCTTTATTGCTGTACCCGGATAGATTTCCGTATGCTGGAAAATCATTAATTGTTCCAAACAACATCGCCCTCAAGTTGAAACTTTCCTTCCTATACCCATCGTAAACCTCCACACCGTTGTCCCACAAAAACTTTAAATCTTCGATTAACGGTGCCAAGTATACATCTATGTCATTCCCTGGTTGTTTAGGCCCAGAAATTAGCATAGATAACATCATGTACTTACGCTTCATACATAGCCACGGAGGTAGGTTATAGATCATAAGAATCACAGGCCATGTGCTATGCGAGATACTTTGAATACCATGCGGGTTCATTCCATCAGTAGACAATGACAACCGAAGGTTTCTTGCTTCTTTTCCAAATTCAGGATAATCAGTATCAACTTTCATCCATTGTGGTGAGTCTGCCGGATGTCGCAACTTTCCATCAATAATTCTTTCATCTGCATGCCAAGTCAAGTGTCTTGAATCGGTCTCACTACGATACATGCGTCTAAATCTCGGAATTATAGGAAAATACCATAAGACTTTAGCAGGAGACAACTTTTTCTTATATCGAGGGGCACCACATTTAGGACACTCATTCAACGCTGCATACTCGTTTCGAAACAAAACGCAATCGTTTGGACATGCATGTATCTTATCATAGCTCATGCCAATAGAGGACAACATCTTTTTGGCTTCATACGTTCGATTGGGAAGAACATTATCCTCTGGTAGCATATCTTTCATAAGGGCTAATAACTCTGTGAAACTTTTATCCGACCATCCATTGTCCGCCTTTAAGTTGTACAACTTTAACACCGCAGACAATCTTGTGAATTTTGAACAACCATCATACAACGGTTTCTCTGCATCGCTTACCAACCTCTCAAACATTTTGGGACAATCCGCAAGATCTTCTTCAAGCGCTTCTGCAATCTCTTCGACTCGATCGCAATCGTATGTGTCTGTGCAATCGTCGTTTGAAGCATACTTCCTATTACACCTCGACTCAGCATTCCCGTTACTTTTCTCACCATGCATTGTCCAACATGTATAACTTCTATCAATTCCAAACCGTAGTAAATGGGATCCCAACTGTTCCCCGTCAACCTTACCCCCATAACAGCAACCCAAGCAAGGACACGGCATTCGAAGCGGGTCTTCGGAGTGCTTAACCGCAAACTCAACGAATTCCCATACCCCTTTCTCGTACTGTTTCGACAATCGGTTTGAATTCATCCATGTCTTATCCATGTCTTAATTAAGCTAAACAAATGCTTCTTGGTTTCTCTATCAGGTACTAAGGAATTCTGTCAAGATAATAAATAGTTATCATCATAATAGAATACCTAATCAGAATACCCGATTTCTTAAAGAAGACATTACCTTATTTCAAGGTAATATAAGTCCACAAACCAAAAAACTGGTTGAAAATGAAATCACTAGTAAAAATTTGAAAGAGAATAATGTAAAATTTGAAAGAGAATAATGTGAATGTTTCCCATCTCATTTCATTTCAGAAATAAATATAGATATTTCCTTCTTATCTCTTAAAGTCAATTTAATATATGAGCATGTTTTAATATAGTTCAATCCATTTCAAAACTTGTAGAATTCCATAAACCAAGTTGCAATAAAGTAGAGACATCAATATGAACTCATACATTAAATCCAAGACCAAACTAAGACATCTTTTTCAATTTACAAAATAGCAAGAGGAAGAGTTGAAATGTTTGTATTACATTCAAACATGCTCATAGTGCACAACGATCATGGTTTAGAATAAAGATAGCATTTTCATTCTCAATCCCACAAATAAGTAAATATATAAATATACCTCACGAAATAGTATGCCAAAGTTTTCATGTAATCAAAATAACAGTAGAACTTCAAAACTTATACTTTTATATAAAACCTCACGAAACATTGTTCCAATAAGTCAACAAAACCTGAAGCATAACAACCTAACTAAAGTATACTTAAGTATAGTTAAGAGCACAAACCTGAACTAAGGAGAAAGAAGAGTGGTGATATATTGGGAACAAGGTTAAGCAATTTTCTTTTAGAGATTCAGATTCTGCAGATACAAAGAGACAATCATAAGTCATCGTATAATAGAATACATTACTACTACCTTAGATACTTAATACAATTGAATAATATATGAATCTTGCTAAGATGACCAATTCAAAGATTCAAAGATTCATGAATCAACAAGTCCTTAATTCAGAAGCAAAATTGGCATTACATATGTTAGTTTGTCTGTTTTTTAAGTTTGAGTACAAAATAATTCAAAGGAGCTGGTACATTGCTGTATAGTATTTAGCTATGAAGAAATATGACAATAAATTTGTATACAGACTTGTCTATTCAGCAAGAGAATCAAAAACTAATAATCTAAAACTAATAATATTTAACCTCAAGAAGTTATATTCAGCAAAAATCACAACGAAACAATCATTTCGCAAGAGAATCAAGAATCTCGACAACAATATCACATAACCTATAACCGAAAAGTTGATGAAAAACGAGAAGAAACGAACCTGTGAAGAAATCGACGGGTTTTCGGGTACTTAGGGCTAACGAGTTTCCGTTGAATCTTGAGAGCGAGCTTGTAAGTTCGTTTGAGCCCCAAGAAATACGCAGTTCCGAGTGTTATCTCCCACAGCAACACTTTGGCTGAAGAAGAATCAAATGGCTCTCACAATTGTAACTAATAATAAAATGAAAATAAACAACCTTGAAAACAGTAGCTATACAACTCAAATCATTTCAACAATTATCAACTCAAATCATTTCTTTCAGGCATTTCATCAAACAAGTTGCAGGCAGAAGTTCAATCTTTGATACCAAATAAAATTTTCACTGAAAATTAAAATAAGTGACGCCTAAAACTCACCGGCGGTGGAGAAAACGAGTGACGGAGGAGAAGCCGACGGAGGGACGCCGACGGTGGTGGCCGATGGTGGTGGACGGAAGGGTTCGCGTGCAGTGGATGAAGAACAGTGGTGGACAGGGTTCTAGAACAGAAAACGAAAGAGAGAAAGTGAGAAACAGTAACGCGTGTTTTTGGTTTTAATTTTTAGTAATAAAGGCTACTAAAGCGCTTCTGAAAAGCGCTCTCATAGCCTGGTCTATACCAGCGCTTTTGACTAAAAAGCGCTCTCATTAAACCCCCCTATAGCAGCGCTTTGAAAAGCGCTCTCATAGCCCCCCTTACCAAAGCGCTTTTGAAAAGCGCTCTCATACCCCCCCCCCCCCCCCTTACCAAAGCGCTTTTTAAAAGCGCTCTCATACACCCCCCTACCAGAGCGCTTTTCAAAAGCGCTCTCATACCCCCCCCTTTAAGAGCGCTTTTTTAGCGTGTTTTTTTATTTTGTTTTTAGTGCAACATATACCAACGCTTTTTACTAGAAGCGCTTTAGTAGGGGTGCTGTTAAAACTTAAATTTGGCGTAGTGTAACTACTTTGAACTTCCCAACTGCCTTCCATGGAACTTGTTGAAACATCTATTTACTTAAATGACTCTTAGACTTAGAAAATATGTTAAGTCCTAGATGATTGGTGACCTTGTCGAACCCAATCATCCCGTCGAAAAACCCTTTTTCCAGATTTTAGCTATGTTTTGAAGAGAGAATGATCCTAATCTTGTGGATCTGTTCTGAAAATTCTTCCAAATCATGTTTGTCATGCTTCGTCGAGCATTTTTTATCAACGTAGTTAATAAGTCGAAGCCTTTTCAGCCGAAACTTCCTAACACTTGGCATTTCAACGTGGCTATCAATATTCTTTGTTGATTTTTCTCCAGCTAGAATCCACAGGCTAACACTAACATATCTCCTCATCGCAATGTTTGAGTTAATGGTCTCATTCTCTCATTTTTGGTAGAGATCAGACTTTGGATCGAAGAAGACTTACTCGTGAAATTTTGCGAAAATTAGGAGTCAAATCTCACAGACGATGCCATTGTTCCATTCTGGAACCATAATAGGTGTATATTAATGGTGAGGAATCCTAAATCGGTTGTGTTGATCTTCGATACGACAACGTGAGATTGACCTACAAGATTAACACTCTAACGTCCATTCAAAATTCAAGAATAGCGTAGTAAAAATGGAGATTAAAATAATGTATATTGAATATCACGGTATAATAATGACTTTTATACATTGAGTCGTTTGAGTGAATTGATAATGGATTGGACCTTGACTCTTTGAAACTTTTGACGATCCAGAATAATTTCAATACTCTTTTAGCTCTAGATTCAGTTTCTTTTGTGTACTATCTTTTATTATACCTCCTTCTTTTAATTCTTCAAGCTTCGTTTTAATTTCCTAGATTTTATTTCAAAGTTGCGTCTTCAATTATTTCTTCAATTTTTCCATATTAAGTTTCTTCACATACGTACACGTCGCTTAAAATTTTTTTATAGTATCCATTCATCATAAAATCACAACATTAATTCTCTAATTTTCACATCGATTAGGGCCCTTTCCGTAACTAGGAATGATCTTTCCAATTAAAGTGAAGTTTCTGAATCTCTGTTATATCTAAAACTACAAAGTCGGTTAGAAATACAAATTGATCTACTTTTTTGAGTACAAACAACAAACAACAATTGTAAACAAACTCTAAAAAATTTAATTATTAAAGCACAAAATTCTTCTGTCGAAATGACTTTTTATTGACTATTTTTCTATTCAATTTGTCAAAAATATATTATTCAATAGTAAATTTTAAAAGTTTAAAATTAAAATAATACATTATTTAATAATAAATATTAGGGTTAAATATATAAAACTCTTAGCGAGTTTTGATTTTAGCCTCTGTAAATTTTTTTTTTGCAATCACCCCATGTAATTTCTAGATTCCCTCAAGGACCTCCCTGACTGCCACGTAGCAGAAAAAAATTCTCTCTTCCTACCTACGTGGCAGTCCATGTGAATTTTTCATTTTAATTTTAAATTATTTTTAAATTCCACGTGGAATAAATATTGTATTTTTTATTTTTTAAAAATTATTTTTTTTAAACTTTTTTTAAATTTATTTTTTAATTATTTTATTACTGTTTTTATTATGAACACCTCCTGTAATATTAGCGAATTTTTATTTACCCCTCATATTAAAAGCAGTAATAAAATTATTAAAAAAAATTAATTTTCTTTAAAAAAATTAAAAAAAAATTATTCCACGTGGAATTATAAAATAATTAAAAAAAAGAAAAATCCACGTGGACTGCCACATAGGCAGCAAGAGAGAATCTTTGCTACAATGTGGCAGTCAGGGGGTTCTTGAAGGAATCTGGAAATTACAGGTGGTGATTGCAAAATAAACTTTACCAGGAGTTAAAAACAAAACTCGTATAAAATAATTAAAAAAAAAAATCCATGTGGACTGCCACATAGACAGCAAAAGAGAATCTTTGCTGCAATGTGGCAGTCAGGGGGTTCTTGAAGGAATTTGGAAATTACAGGGGTGATTGCAAAATAAACTTTACCAGGAGTTAAAAACAAAACTCGCTAACATTACAGGGGGTTTTATATATTTAACCCTAAATACTGACTTTTTCAAAATAAATATTAATTATTCAATAATAAATTTAAACTTTTATATTTTAAAAATTATACATTTAATTGTACTAATAAAGATAAATTATTAAATAAAAAGACAAAGATATACAATTTAATTCATCAAGCAATTAACAAAAATGATAATTGGATATACTCAATTGATATTTAAAAAAATTTTAAAAGTATAAATAAAAGTGAATCCTAAAAAAAAATTAAAAAAAACTTTCAAAATATTGTGCATTTAAATTAGCAATATTAATATATATATATATATATATATATATATATATATATATATATATATATATATATATATATATATATATATATATATATATATACGTATATACATATATATATATATATATATATATATATATATATATATATATATATATATATATATATATATATGTATATATATATATATATGTACGTATATACATATATATATATATATATATATATATGTATATACGTGTATATATATATATATATATATATATATATATATATATATATATATATATATATATATATATATATATATATATATATATATATATATATATAAAGCACCAACATCTAGGAAGCTACATACATATGAATTAGTTTTCTTTTTTTGGTTATGGTGTGTGCCACATACATTCCGTATGCACTTTCAGAGGTGTATGTTATGTATACACAATTTCAAGAACTCAAAGTTGTATTCCACCAGAAAGCCAATAATTAACAATAATATGACATTCCCATAATTTTAAAAAAATGGAACCATTTTTTCACATCTCCTACATAGAAAACTAGTAGGATATGATGTGATTGCAAATTGCAAGTTGTAAAGTGAACTTTGGATAATTCTACAAGTCTTTATAGAATCCGATACTATCTACCTGTTCCTTTGAAAATATTCATCTCTTATTATTATGCCATAAAATTTGGCAATTAAAAAGTCATCAATCATAGCATTTTTAAATTTTAAATAAATTTTTATCATAAACAAAACAAACACTATAAAAGAAGCTTATTGCACCTCTTTCAAATTCATCAAACTCTTCATCTTACAAAACCAAGCTATGGGTAACAAAAACTCATCAAACTCAAAAGTATTCAGGAGAAGAAAGGTTACTTCAACTGATCAACGTGTTCCAAAACAAATCATGATGCGATTTCGATCCGAACAAGGTCAAAGAATCAAAGGTTCGACGACGCTAAGAGACGATGAATATATAGAGAAACACAAGATAGAGACGCCACTTGATAATGATGAAACATTCAGCAATTTCATTCGACGTGCTAAGTATAGAATTCGAACCGTCACAATGTCCAAGTCCAACACTATACCTGCAGCACTGGATTATGAGGTTAACATTGGTGACAGCAGTGATAAAGAAAATTACCAAAGGGAGCAGTTTGATGATTTTATTCAGATTGCTAAAAAGAAAATGAGAGCTACATCAGGGATTAGAAATAATAGTTTCTTGAAGAAGCCTTGAAATTTGTTGAATTGATTGCAATGTTTGGTGGTGATTATGTTGTGTTCTGCTTCTGATCTTCATTGTTACATGAAAATAAGGTTTTAATATTGGGACATGGTTTGATTCTTTTTTATTTAAAATGTGATGAGAAAAGTAGGGGCATAGTTTGAGTTTTATTGGTGTAAAACTATAATTCATATTATTTTGTATAATTAACATTGATTTACATATTAATTTCAGTTTTACTATTTGCTTGTATGATGATAGGAGAAAGATATGAATATAAATTTAGAATTTGATCACATAATCGTTAAACATTTAGTAGCCGAATTATTGACCCATTTTTTGGTTTATGTTCATATCTTCATGTTTTCACTAAAATCTAGAATTTTTATAAGATCTTTTATCCAAGTTAAATTCTCTATTTAGAATCCCAATTTACTTATTAAAAATCTTATATGATATAGGAAAATATTTATTTTGGAAGGCTGATTTTTTTGATTTTTTTTAGGTTTGAAATGGTATGAGAAGATAAAGATGATGAAGGTAGAAATAAAGATGATGAATGTGGATTTTTAATTTTAATTTTGATTAAAAAAAATTTAATAATTAAATGTCTTGTGTCTTAAAATAATTGAAAAAAATTAATAAATTACACAATTAACGTGCTACATAAACTTAATTGTCGAATCATATGACTCCGAGATCTAAAACGACGAAATATTTAAATTGTAAGGTTGAATTCTAAATTTTTTACATACGGATAAGCAAAACTCACTCATATGACAGAGAATAAAAGTACTATTTGTTGAAGTTGGTATTTGTGAGTTTGTTTGAAGTCCCACATTGCTTAGGTTCCCGGACTGTTGGGTGTATAAATATGTGAGGACAACCTCACCTCTTGAGCTAGCTTTTGAGGTTGAGATCCAAGCATATTTAACATGGTATCAGAGCCGGGTTAAGGACTGCAATGTGGGCGTTTGGCCATTGCTTAGGTTCCCGGACTGTTGGGTGTATAAATATGTGAGGACAACCTCACCTCTTGAGCTAGCTTTTGAGGTTGAGATCCAAGCATATTTAACACTATTAACCATTATTTTTATAATGAAAGTAATCCTATCAATTTCAAATTACTTGTTGTTTGTTTGTTTGTAGTAGCTGAATACGCAAGCACAATCATGTTTTCACCCACCCTTTCACTTTTACATGTTCTTTATATGCTCCTGAATTTTCTTTTTAATCTGATTTGTGTCAAAATTTGTTGAGGTTTCCAATTACATTGTTTCTTTTCTTGGTTCAAAATGTTTAATTCAGGAGCCTTAGTCCAAAAGGATGATTGATTATGCTGAAACTGTTAGATGCATGGATTGTATTATTTAACTATGAAAGATAGGATTGTTTGTGTTATTAAATAGTTGTTGTTATTGCTACTTTACATGAACATATTCTATGATACTTTAGATTAGGACATACTTCTAATTCAAAGAGTGTATATGTGATCTGTCACTATGCCAAACAAAGAAAACTAGCGTTTACTCTAAGTTCTAATAAAGGAGTGAAATTTTATGGGTTCATTCACTTTGATATTTGGAACCATAGCTTTAAAAATTATTTATGACCATTCTTTTATTTATTTTACTATTAGAAATATTCTAATTTCTTGCGGATTTTAGCTAAATTTCTGCAGAAAACACGTTACCTGCGGATTTTTCTGCGGTTCTTTGTCCCCAACTAAAACCTTCATGTGTAATATTTTCGGCAGAAAATTCCGCGGGTAATTCCGCAGGAAACACTCCACAGCTAAATATACTTTCTATCTCAAATTTAATATTTTTTGTTTTAATAAACTTTTGAAACATTATAAATTATATATTTATAAATATAATATAAAATAAAATTATAATTTAAATAAGACAACAAATTATAAAAGCTGCTACAAAAGTAGTAAAAAAAAACTAACATAATCAAATTATTAAAAATGATTCAAACAACCAAGCTTCTGGTAATAATTTGTCCACCCAAGTTAAAAAGATAAAACCATCCAAATTAGAACCAAGTTAACAAGAAAAACAGTACAAATCAGAATTCAGTACTAAGGTCTTCTTCATCTGATTCATCGACGTCGTCTTCATTTGTTTGATCACTTTCATTAGTGAGTTGGAATTTGAATCCTTCTGGATCCTCATCGTCATGTATTTTCTTCAATTTTCATCAAAGGCGACGCCCATATCTTTCAAACTTGCAATGGCGCCATCCAAATTGAGATCTGATCTGGTCCTCACTTTTCAAAACAAATACAACATTTTATGTCATAGATAGAATCATATTCCTGCACTTCAAAGAATTTTGACTAAAAAAACAGGAGCATGTGTGAAACCTAAACAATTCATGGCCCGAAAATTCATTACTAATACTAACAAGTTGCAAGTCAGAATATCGGTACACGTTGTAGACATTTGAATAATTCACATACATACATTATGCAGTTTCAATTCATCACCATCTAACACAAACCATACAAAATACATACAAATGCAGACAGTCAATACATCATCAAATTCAAACAATAGCATACCCACAAAACCAAATGTAGTTCATGATCCCAACACAGAACAGTTAATTAGCAAACTAGTCTGGCATAGTAAACAAAATAACTAACATCACTATCACAAACAGATCCAAGCCATGCTCATACAATTCAATCACATATCAATACCAAAAACATTGAAAGGCATTTAAGGACCTGTACTATGTCAGAACCACCCTATAGCTTGTAACGGTCTTGGGTAACTTTCGTAACATTCTGGCAGTTATTCACCGGGATATGAGGTTCAAAATGGATTCCTGCCATATATAACCAAAACACCCAAAGCTCATGTAACATACACCCAAGCAGGATTTAACCAAAGTCATCCATATGTAAGACTAATTAATAAGAAATAGACGAAATAACTTATCTTTTAACACAACTTCAGTATCAGTGGTAACTAGGCATTCAAACTGTCTAGAACCAAGTCCGTCCGACTGGCATCTTGAAAAGATTTGAACGACATTTGTTGTCATATACCGCCCCAGATCGAGCCACCTTAATTCTTAATTTAAGCTCACTAAAAATAATAACCCATATTACAATGAAGAGAAATATAAGTTACTAAAGTCCTACTTGTGCTTTGGTAAAAAAATTGAAGAAAAATTCTTTACAATTCATAGTCAGTTCCAATCACTTAGAAAAAATTTAAAAGCATAAGTGGCATGTTGTAGCATTGGCATGGAGTATCACTGCTTATGAACATATCTACAAAGTTTTATAAATATGGTTTATCAAATTATTAACTCACCAAGCTAACTATATAATTTTCTTTGTGTACATATATCACAGGATATACAACAAATGTAATTTTATTGTTGAATACACATTTAACAAATAACTAATTAGCAAAAAATGAACAATCCAATATAAACACTGTGAGAGAACTTACTATGTTAACTATCAAGTGGTTCAAGCTAGTAAAGTGAGAGTAGGGCTTTCTTTGTGTTTCACTTTGATGCCATTGTTCTCTCATAGCGTCTATTGAAATTGAGAAGAGAATCACAAGGAAAGGTGCAACCTATTCCCGATGAATAGGTTTTACCTTATTTCAGCCGTTGCATATTTTGTTGATGATTATTCTAAATTTTAATTTTTTAATAGTTCAAAATATTGCATAATATTAAGGGTTAATACCTATTTTACCCCCTGCCATATGGGGCCTAGTTGAAAAACCCCCCTGCCAAAAAAAAAGTTTCAAAACATGCCTCATAAAATTTCAAAAGTTTGCATTTGAACCTTTATCACGCCACATCATTAAAAAATCTGATGTGGCATTATTTTCTGTAATTTTTTAATAAACTTATATGCCACATCACTAACTCATGAAATGGAATGACCTTATTACCCTTAGTCTTTTTAACTTCATTTCTGACTTTGCATTTGATTTTGTTATCGTTTCAGACCCTACAATTAGGGTTCTTCATTTTCATCTTCACTGTTGTCAACACTTCACCGTAACAAAGAAAAACTTGAATACGATATTGCACTCTCTGAATACGATTTCGCACTCTGATTACGCTTTAAATTCGAAGTTAAAAAAGGTACGTATTGTCTTCTTGTGATTTCTATTCTCGTACGTATTGTCTTCTTGTGATTGTGGTCCCAAGTGAAAATCTTTCTGAAATATTGGACGGAATATTGTCTCTTTTCTGCAGGTATGGGTGTTTTTAGTGTAGTATTTCACCATGGGGGACACTTCGTGCAAGAGGGTCATATATATTACAGAGGGGGTAGCGACACTATTGTTGAAGGTCAGGATGAAGATAAATGGAGTTTTTTTGAAGCTGTTAGTTTGGTTAGGGATTGGGGATATGAAGGTTTTAGGCTATGGCGAAAGATACCGCAATTAGATGAAGGCTTTATGAATGTTGTTGATGATGCAGCATGTGTAGAAATTGCTAAGCATTGTATGGCTTGTAAGGTTGATGGCCATATTTGGGTGGAGCATGGTGTCAAGGACATGATGACCAAGGTGGTTCATCCTAATGTGGATGACTTCAGCACATCTAGTGAAACTGAGAGCAGTGGTTCTGATACTGATGCAGGAGAATGTTTCGATGATAGTGAAGAGGAAAGAGTGATTGAAGTAGAAGATGAACAATTCGATCAAGTGGAGGTAGTTCTTCCCGAGAGTGGGAATAGGGTGAATGTCCATGGGAAATCTTTGAGATTCAAGCGTTGTGCATCCAAGGATCCCAAAAACATGAAAGCCAAAAGCATGGTAAAGAAGGTTAATCTATTGGTGCCCAAGAGTGTCTTAGGATCTAGTTCAAAGAGGAATACAACCAATGATGAAGATGTGGATTATGCTAGTGAGGAACTTGATAGTTCAGATGCTGATGAAAGTGATATGGGTGAGAAACCTTCCAAGCCAAAGTATGACAAGTTCAGATCAGAGCTGCTCAACAAAGACTTTCAATTCAAATTAGGTATGGAGTTCAAATCTCTCTCTGAATTTAAAGATGCTATTAGGGAGTGGTCTGTATTAAATGGTAGAGAGATAAGTTTTGTTAAGAATGAGAGTTATAGGGTTAGGGTTGAGTGCAAGGGTAAATGTGGCTTTTTGGCATTATGTAGTAAAGTGGGAGACAGTCACACATACCAGATAAAGACTTGGGTGGGGACCCACACATGTGCAAGGGTATTAAATAACAAGTCTGCCAATTCCAAGTGGGTTTCTAAGTTAGTGGTTGAAAAGAGGAAATCACAAGGGAAAGTAAAGTTGTCTGAAATTATGGCTGAGCTTAGACAGAAATATTCAGTAGGCATCACCAAAGGAAAAGCTTGGAGAGCAAAAGCTATTGCTGATGAAATAATTGAAGGTGATGCAAAGGAACAGTATAATATGTTGTGGAGTTATGCAGCTGAGTTGAGAAACCATTGTGCTAGTAATACTGTCAAGATAAACACTGAGAGACCACATCCCACACTACCACCAAGATTTGGGAGGTTTTATTTCTGTTTGGATGGCTGCAAGAAAGGGTTTACCCATGGTTGTAGACCATTTATAGGTGTAGATGGGTGTCATCTTAAGACACAATATGGAGGTCAACTGTTAATTGCTGTAGCAAGGGACCCAAATGACCAATATTATCCCTTGGCATTTGGTGTGGTGGAGACCGAGACAAAGGAAAGCTGGAGATGGTTTATGCAATTGCTGATGGAAGACATTGGATCTGAGAGAAAGTATGTTTTTATATCAGATCAACAAAAGGTACATTATGTGTTTGTTATTCATTTTTATGGTATAGTGCTAATTGATTCATTTTTATAGTATAGTGCTAATGTTGTTCTTTTTCTGTTGTGTGCTTATGCTGGTTTTAGGGGCTTGTTAGTGTTTTTGAGGAGATGTTTGAGCAGATAGAACATAGGGTGTGCCTCAGACATTTGTATGCAAATTTCAAGAAGAAATTTGGTGGTGGAGCTGCCATTAGGGACCTTTTAATGGGGGCTGCCAAGGCCACATACTTCCAGGCTTGGGAGAAGAAGATGAATGAGCTTAAGCAACTTGACAAGAAGGCATGGGATTGGTTGATGGGAGTGCCAACAAAACTGTGGTGTAAGCATTCTTTTTCATTTTACCCTAAGTGTGATGTTTTGATGAATAACTTGAGTGAGTCTTTCAATAGTACCATATTACAAGCTAGGGATAAACCAATACTCACTATGGTAGAATGGATTAGGAACTATGTCATGAATAGGATTGCTAATAGTATTGTGAAGCTTGATAAGTGGAAGCATAATGTCATGCCTAATCCTAGGAAAAGGCTTGACAAGGAAACTCATTTTAGTGGAGAATGGCTGCCTACATGGAGTGGTGGTGATTTGTGGCAAGTTCATCACCCATATAATGGGTTGCAGTTTGTTGTTGACATTGGGAAGAAAACTTGCACTTGTTGCTTTTGGGATCTTGTAGGCATACCTTGTAGACATGCTGTTTCTGCCTTGCAATATCAGAATTTAGATCCTGAAAAGTATGTTGATCCTTGTTACATGAGAGATGCTTATAGGGCATGTTATGAAAACAATGTTAGTCCAATAAATGGCATGGACATGTGGCCCACTGTGGATGCTGAAAATTTGTTGCCACCACAATACAAGAAGGGACCTGGAAGGCCTAAGAAATTGAGGTTTAGAGAGTTGGATGAGAGTGGATCAAGGATGAGAAGGGTAGGTGTATCCTATAGATGCACAAAGTGTGACAAATTGGGCCACAATTCTAGGAAGTGTCAAGCTACTGAGCAAAATCCTAATGCACTCAAGAGAAAGGTATTCCCTCACAATTCATGTCTTTATATGTTCTTATATTTGACAAATTATATGTTCTCATGTTTGATACTGAATGCAGAGGAAGACACCCAGGACCAAAGTATCAAAAAAACATGTACAAAAGCCGGCTCCAACTGAGGCAGCTCCAACTGAGGCAGCTCCAACTGAGGCTCAAACTGAGGCAGCTCCAACTGAGGCAGCTCCAACTGAGGCTCAAACTGAGGCAGTTCCATCTGTGATTGAAGACCCAGAGTTGGATGCATTGCTTAATGATATGATGGCTCTCTTTGAAGAACAAACATCACAAGTTGATAACCCCACACAACCTGCTGTTATGCAACCTGCTGCTGCAATGACTGAACCAGTGCCTGAACCAGAGCCTGCTGCAATGACTGAACCAGTGCCAGCTTCAGCAAGTGTCAAAAAACCTCCTACAAAGAAAAAGGTCTTGCCTGTGAAGCCACCAAGAAAAAGGGTCAGTGAGAGGTTGAAGGGGGTGAGAAATGCCAAACGACATGGTGGGCCTGGATCAACACCCGATGTACCATTGACAATTGATGAACCTGAAGGGTCTGGTTGGAGTGCATCAAAGAAAATCTCAAAACAGAAGTGGAAGGGAATTGCTAGGAGAATGACTCAGTAGCTGTGTTACAAGTTCAATTTGACTGTTTTAATGTCTTTAAGTTATGTACTTTAAGTGCCATTTTGGTGATTTCAAATGTACTGTGTTATTGAACTTATGTTAAGCACATTATGTGCCATTTTGTAACTCCTACTTATCAGAACATATTGGATCCAATCCAAGCTTTTAATTATGTGACATTTTGGTACTCATCCAAGTTGTTAATTATGTGCCATTTTGGTACCATTCCAAGTTGTTATTTATGTACTTGTTATTGTCAATATTTTGGAATCAATCCAAGTTCACTTGGTATTGGCTTAACTAAAACACATGAGAATTTCATATTTTGGTATAATAAAACACATAAGAATTTCATATCAGAACAAATGTCATTTCCATTGTAGTCTATTTCAATACAACCATACACCTTCATAAAGCCATTACAACACAGACAAATTAATTGTCACATAAACCAACATGAGTTAACATGAACCAACATAACATAAATTGGACAAAATTCAATAACAGAAGTCTTACAAATTAACACATAGACAAATTATTTGTTACATGAACAGAGAAAGAAAACCCAAAGACAAATTAACACAACTAAAAGATAATTCATCTTCTTTGTTAGCACATCAATCTTTTTCTCTATGGCTTCCATCTTTAGTGAAAAGTCTCTCTCAATTTTGCTCATTCGTTCTGCAAATCCTACATCAAGATGCCCAAAATCTCTTACACCGCAAAATTCATCATCCCAAATAAATGCGTTGCAGTCGTCTTCTTTACCCCACAGCTTACACTTCCAATATTTTCTTCCTGGATTTGAAACCGATTTTGAAACAAATAACTTCATGGAGACATTGTGGCCACATTTGGGAGTTACTCTTCCATTTGAAGATAAGCTTGAGTTAGATGAAATTTGTTGACTCATGAAGAAAAGAGTAGAAAATAGATGAAGTTTGTTGACTCAAATCGCAAAACGCAGCAACGGAACAAGAAGAAGAAGAAACCTTGGATGAACAAGAATAACGCAGCAACGAATGTGAATTAGGTCTACAAGGAAGGGTTTATGAAGTTAAAAAGACTAAGGGTAATAAGGTCATTCCATTTCATGAGTTAGTGATGTGGCATATAAGTTTATTAAAAAATTACAGAAAATAATGCCACATCAGATTTTTTAATGATGTGGCGTGATAAAGGTTCAAATGCAAACTTTTGAAATTTTATGAGGCATGTTTTGAAACTTTTTTTTTGGCAGGGGGGTTTTTCAACTAGGCCCCATATGGCAGGGGGTAAAATAGGTATTAACCCTAATATTAATTATAACTACACAGATTTAATCAGTAGTTGCTGCCAATAAAATTATATATTCCAAAAAAAAAAACATTTTTTAACTTAGTCATCGTGGATCTTATATAAGTAAAAAAATTTCACCTAAATAGATTTTTTTCTTTAAATGAAATGATTATATAAGTAAACTGTAAAAACACTTAAAAAACAAATTAAACAATTCCAATTGAAAAAAATTAGCAACCATGATTCACACAACAACAACAAAATACACGGCAATCGATCGCCATTATCAAGTAGAGAGAGAGAAGAAAACTGAACCAGATCCGACGGCATGATATTGATGATGCGATGGAGAGGAACATCGACGACGTGGTGCGTTCCCCGACTGCGTGCGTTGCGACTATTAAAATATAAGTTGGATAATTAAATAAATATATATCAAAATTTGCATCCTATTTATTTTATTAAAAACTAAGATTAAAATTAAAAATTAATTAAAATACATCATAAAAATAATTAATAACATAGATAAAATCAGAATTAAAAATTAAAATTAAACTAAATAAAAAACACCATAAAAATAATTAATAAAATAGAAAAAATAATGATTAATTGTGGTTTAGGAAAATTTGAATATGTCAAATCTGTAGCAAAACCCTCAGGAAACTTTCCTGCAGAATTACCTGTGGATTTTGTATCGTGGTTTAGTTTTATTAAAACAGATTGTCGTAGCTAAATCCGTAAAAACCTTTACTGCAAAATTACCTGCGGATTTTGTATTGTAGTTAGATATTTTGTTAGTAATATATATTCCGCAACAAAATCCGTAGGTTTTCCTGCGGAATTTTTTGCCAATTCTTGTTTCGCAAGAAAATTTATTTCATTTAATAGTATCCCATGAAAATCTGCAGGTAAACCTGGGAAAAATTTTCCGCAGGTAAATCGAGTATTTCTAGTAATATTTATTTATTTATTATTGTTAATGATTTAGCAGTTACATTTGGACAATAGTTATGAAATCGAAATTTGGAGTCAAACAATATATGTCAATTTTGTAAAATTTATTGAAAGACAATTTTAAGATTATTATATCGGTTAATGGACCAAATTTCCTCATGTCTGTTTTTTCACTTCAAAAGGCATTATCCATCAAATTAGTTGTGTGGAGTCTCACTACTACAAAACGTGCATACAACAACACTATAACACTATTGTCATCACGGTTCTTCCCTACACCGTGGTGACTTCTCTAAATTAAGGCGCTATCATTTTTTTATAATTTTTTTATTAAAAATTATTAATATATAACAACGGTTGAAAAACCAACCATGGTGATACAATCAAACTTTCATGAGTTCGAACCTCAATACCCCAAATATATTATTCATTTAACGTTAAGGTACGTTTTTTTTAATTTATTTTTAAATAAAAAACTTAAAGGGTTATGACTACGGTTGGTAAGTTCCACAATTGTGATATATTTCGTTTTTTATTTAAAATTTATATTGGTAAATTAAACTCTGATGCTTCTTTATGAAATTTCACTATGCAACTAATATATCATAACAGTTTTTGGTATTGACCGTGATGGTATCTTTATAATATTTCACACTCTTAGTTAGCTTGTCACTTTAGTATTCATTTTTCCACTGAAAAAAGAAACTAGACGAAACAACCCTAATATTTCATACTGTTAAACAATACACGATTTCAATCCTAACTCCATCGTTCACCTTAGCTTGTCTCTTCAGTATCCATTATTCACTGTGTATTTGTCATTTTCGTCATTAACATCGAGGAGGTTGACAAGACCATCACAATCGTCGACTTCGAGGAGGAAGAGTACACCAATATCATTGTCATCATCGAGAAGGAAGACAACAACAACAATGTCATTACTGTAAAGAAGAAAGACAACACCAACACCAATAAAGTATTCTCATCATTTACTTAGTCATTTGGTTTAGGGTACGTAAAATATTTTCTCCATGCATCTACAGTAAACTTCATTTGCCATTGTTGTTATTGTTTATGTTGTGGTTGTTGTTTATGTTCTTGTTGTTTGTGTTGTTTTTTTGTGGTTGTGGTTCATGTTATTGTTGTTGTTGCTTTTGAACATAAATGTCAACCTTGTCGAGTTCTTCAGATAGTAGCAAAGAAACTCAAACAAATGCTACTTGTGTTAATGAAACTCAAATAAATGATACTCAATTGAAAAGATCACAAAGAGGTGTCACAATGATGCCCTAATTCTCAAAAGTCCGCAACTCAACCAGGTGACAAAATTTCGATCGCGTTTGATTCATTCTACAAAGTAGTTGATTGTGAACATTACTCTACTTTTAAGAGTTATGTTGCATTCCTTGGACGTGGCAAACTTAGTATATTGATAGATGATTGAAAACAAGTGCCAGTTAAAATCAAAGATAACATATGGACTGGCGTTAAGGTAATACATACTATAATTTTCATATATTCGATATCACTTCCTATAATTTCTAATACATACTTATATATTGATTTAAATGTAGATGAGTTTTGAGTTTACCGTCGACTCAAAGTTGAAAAAAATAGTGGATCTCTTATGCCGGTACTCGTTGGAAAGGATTTAAGTCACAACTCACGATTGACTATATTAGGAAGCCTAAGACCGATCTTGCTCGTCCATGGATAAAATATAGTTTTACATCGAAGAAGCAATGGAAAAGGTTTGCCAAGATACGTCGTTCTGAGGAATTCAAGATTAGTACTAGTCTTATTTATTCGATTTTATGCTAATGAGTTATAGATACTAATCATATATATTTTTCACTATGTTAATAACAGGTTAAAAGCGAAGTAGGAATACAAAATAACGCAAAAAATATGTACCCCCATAGATTGTCTCGTGTGGGTTACAGGAAATTTGAGAAAACAATCATGCTTGAAAAACAATCACAAACGGGAGATGATCGCATCCCATCTCCACCGTCAAGACATGAGAAGTGGAAGAGGGATCGATTAAGACCAAATAGAGAGTACACCTCAGATGCGTAAAAAGTAGTTGCTGAGAAAATTGTAAGTATAATTTGTTTTGCTTATGTTATTTGTTATTTAAATGTTTTGGTAACAATATATGTAAGTTGCTCATGTTGTGTAGCATAAGTTGGTTGAGGCAGCCCGTGAAGGCACATTTGTTCCAAAACCACGACATGATATAGTAGTAGAAGCTACCGGAATAGATGAGCATGGTGGACGTGTCCGTGGTATTGGAAAAGGTTTCGGCATGAGGTTATTCTTTGGTTCAATAAGAAAAAGCACCGAAAGCCGAAAATTTCTTGCACAAAGACAAAAGATTGGGAATGTTGAAAAGCAGTTAGAAGAATAAAGGAGGATGTTAGAAGAGGAGAGGGAAAGACGGAAGAAAGATATTTTAAGATTTATATCTGGTATGTGCTTTATTTGAGATGTTAGTGTTTTATCGGAAATGTATGATATATATTGTGCTTATTTTGTTTTATGTTCTAATTTACTATTATGATGTAGAGATTAAGTGAAAACATCGAGCAACGTATACATGAAGATCAACATTATGTTGATGGTGATGATAATGATGATCAAACTCCAAGTAGAAGTGATGTACATCGTGCTAGAACCAAAGGAAGTAACTGTTGAGTCCCTTCGCCCTCCAGATAACTGCAATAAGTTAATGGACTCTAGCGCAAATGAAGTCACCATGTTATACTTGAGCATTGCGGTGATGAATGAAACACATCCTCTTCAGCTAGAACATTATCCATCTCTGGAGTTTTCCTATTACAGTCCTGACGATGTAAGAGATTTTCTCGATGGATATAAGTGTCTGGACGTAGAGATATTGCGATTTTGGTGCACGTAAGTATATAATTGTTTATATACATGTCATTATAGAACATTATTATTTTTTGTATTTCCTCCCTTAATTTTTAATTTTCTGTAACCATTTAGGTACATTCACTATGTTTGTATTGAGTTAAATAAATCAAGTACTTTGTGGAATCTTGAATCCATTTTTTATTCGATGGTTATATAATGATCCAAAATCCATTGAAGAGTACGTAAAAAGACGGTTAAATAAGGAAAGAAAAGAATGTTACTTAGCACTATTTCTCTATGAGTTAGTATTTTTGTATTTGATGTTTATGTATTCTATATTTAGTTTTGTTTTAGCAATTGGTCATCATATCATATCATTTAGGACGAATACGATAACTAGATTTTGTTCCTTATATTATAAACTCGATAGGAAAATGAAAGATATTATTAATTGGTAAGTGTATGTTTATATGAAACTTTAAATTAATATTTTCTTTGACATTGTAATTAGTTTATCATGTAATATGTTTAATTCATTTTCAATGTACATTGTTCTACAACAAGTGAATATGATGCATAATGTTAAAAGAAAGCCCATATGACTCTTGCCTAATGTAAGTGGCCTGATTACCTGTTTCTTTCATTTACATTCATGTGTGATTATATTCATGTAATTATTGATTAAATTTGTAGACGATGAAACAACCCGGGACTTACGAGTGTGGGTATTATGAATCTTCGCAACAAAAATAGTTTTTCTTGGTTGCTATAATCTTATTTTATATACAAACATAGATTTTGTCATTTTGATGTGCAAATATGATCATGTCAATTGAGTGTATTCTGTCTTGATGATAACAATGTAAATTTTCTCATTTGGTTTAAAATGATATGATACATTCCAATTCTGTTACATATTTTTTAGTTTTTGTGTAAAAAATGATACAAGCAAGTTAATAGATTTATAATGATATGATGTAGGCTAGTGAAAATGATACAGGCAAGTGAAATTGATACAAAACAGCAAAAAAATCGTATTTAACCCCTTGGTTTTTACATAAAACCAAGGTAAATGAATACTTTATTACCTCGCATTTTAAATAAAATTGAAAGGTATATGACGCGTGCAACAAAATTAGAAAATAAAAATATGCAGTTCCTAAGGATCAAACCATTACCTTTTAAATTATAACCTTTGTTTTTAAAACACCGAGGTGTTAAGTGCTACCTTTTCTTGTTGGCCTTCGTTACCTCGCATGTGTAGCCGAGGTTAAATGTATTTCGCATCCGATGTTACAAGCGTTATTTGTAGTAGTGTTGATTTTTGTCTTATTTTTACTTGACTAACAGTGTAACTCGTTCCGGTGCCTTTGCTTTTAGGGGTGTGTTGGATGGCCGACTATCATTCCTTATTTTTTTTAGGTGGTGGAATTCCTCTCTTCACCCATCTTTTGTTGGCGCTGTGTTGTTGTAGTCTGTTTTGCTTAGTGTGTATTTTGGTTATGCGATGAAAATAATTAATTTTGAAGTAATTTATGTTTGGATAAATTTATGTAGAAGTGAGTTGAACAATAAATTTTAATGTAAAATCATGTTTAAATTAAAAATTTACAAATTCTATCTTCAAGTATAATCAATTCCAGAGGCATAATCAATTCAATTTTTTTAAAATAATAAACAGCTTAAGATCATTTCAAAATCAATTTCGTACCTCTAGAACTGTTTTTGTCTCTTTCAAAAGATAAACCAAACACATATTTAGTGTGTTGGGTTCGTCTATCGCTTTTTTATTTTTGTTTTCTATTTGGTCAGCTTTTGTTTGTTTAAAGTTTTTTAATGATATCATATAGGCAACTGAAAATGATACAAGCCAGTGAAATTGAGACACTACAACAAAAAATGATATTTAATCCCTTGGTTATTACATATAACTGAGGTAAATGAATACCTTATTACCTCGGATTTTAAATAAAACTGAAAGGTATATGACGCGCGCAACAAAATATAGAAAATTAAAATATGCAGTTCCTAAAGATCGAACCCATGACCTTTTAAATTATAACCTTTGTTTTTAAAACACCGAGGTGTTAAGTGCTACCTTTTCTTGTCAGGCCTCTGTTACCTCGCCTGGGTAGCCGAGATTAAACGCATTTCGCGACCAACGTTACAAGTGTTATTTGTAGTAGTGCTGATTTATGTCTTATCTTTGCTTAACTAGGAGTGTGACATGTTCAGTTCTTTCACTTTTAGGGGTGTGTTGGGTGACTGACTATCCTTCTTTATTTTTTTGTAGGTGGTGGAATTTGCCTTTCTTCAGCCATTTTTGTTGGCGGTGTACTATTGTAGTGTGTTTTTCTTAGATGTATGTTTGGTTTTGCAGTGCAAAAATTACTTTTGAATGAATTAATGTTTGGATAACTTTATGTAGAATTGAGTTGAACAACAAATTTTAATATAAAATCATGTTTAAATTCAAAAGTTACAAATTATAGTTTCAAGTATAATAAATTTCAGAGGCATAATCAATTCAATTTTAAAATAAAAAAAAATAAACAGCTTAAGTTCATGTCAAAATCAATTTTGTACCTCTAGAACTGCTTTTGTCTCTTTCAAAAGATAAACCAAACAGATGCTTAGTATGTTGGGTTCGTCTATCTGCCTTTTTTTTACTTTTATTTGATAGGCTTTTCTTTTGTTTAAAGTCCTACTTTTACTCGTTATTTGTTTTTAAATGTAATGTGATTATCTCTTCTTGATTATATATATATATATATATATATATATATATATATATATATATATATATATATATATATATATATATATATATATATATGCTATTAAAAATATTGGCTTAAATACACTTTTGGTCCCCTTATTTATGTATTTTTAATGATGTGGCAATGATGACTTGAATAATTTATTGTTTAATATTTTTTTGTTAATATATTACTAATTTTAATTAAATTTGTGATTAAATATAATTAGAAAATTTTTAATACAGAATTTTTAAACTATATATTTGAAAATTATTTAATACAAATTTTTGAAACTATATATTTGAAAATTATTTTATACAAATTGTTTTAAAAGAATAAGCTTTTGTGCTTAAAGCCCATCAGTACTTCTCTTCAACCCATAAACTTTTAAATGATTGTGTTTGTATAAGATATATAAACATTAAAAAAATTTATAACAAAACCAATGTGATATATATATATATATATATATATATATATATATATATATATATATATATATATATATATATATATAGCTAGACTTCGAGCTATATTCTGGCTGTGGCGTGCTTGCCATAAACGACTAGCTACTAAAGATATGCTCGAAAAGTTTGGAGTGGTGCTATCTTCTACTTGATGTTCTGCCAGGAAGTAGAAAGTATAGACCATCTGATTTTTACTTGCAGGCCCATGATGAGTATCTGGTCAACCGTGTTGCAGTGGATTCAGGTTGGACATAACCCTCAGAAGTGGCACCTTGAATTGATTTGGATCACTAATGATACTTGCTTTGGGCAATCTTATGATATACATACAGTTGTAAATAGCATCAAAGATACCATAATACATAAGGGGTGGTATAATAGGAAATAGAGAGATTACATAGTTAAGCTCATGATGTAAGAATCTTGTTAGGTTGGATCCTTTTGGGTCACCATTGTTTTATCTATTTTTTGAATTAATCCAATTTTTATTTGATTAAAAAAAACAATGTGGGACTTTAACTCTCTAAGACACATGCAATACCATCCATTTTTATGTTATTTCCAACATTCTCACCATAATCAAAAGTATCATTCTCATTATAATCAAAGATATCATCATCACCATTCACTCTCCATTGACAAGCTACTGTCATTACCCTCTTTTTGAGAATCATCATATTTCTCAACCATCATCATTCTTCAATATCATTGAAGAAAAATCTTAGATATCTCTTATGTAAAATAATTTATAATATCCCCAATGTCTTTTTGCATGAAGAATCTATATTTGAACAACTCTGTAGTCTTTTTCTTTGAAATATATGGAAACAGAAGTTTCCAGATGTTGTTGTTATGCATTGAACATGTGATGACTTACCAAATATTGAATGAACATATGAAATTTTATGCTATGATTTCAGAATAAGAATTAAACAAATGAACCACTTAAATACTATAATTTCATATGCGCAAATACACATAGAAAAACTGTCATTACCAAATGATAACGAAATAAATAACACACAAGGCATAGATCGGTAGTGCATAATGAAACAAACAATGGTGAAGAGTGGTGGAAGACATTTGGAAAGTCTCACAAGGCTGTTCACAATGGACGGGATATTTGATTCTTGTCTGTCACATTTTTTTACAGAAGAACAATGAGTTAGAGGAAAAAGAAGAAGAGTAATGTAAATGGATAGTATTGTACGTGTCCTGAGAGTTGAAGTCCCACATTATTTTCATTACAAAAAAGTTTAGCGTTTATATATCTTACACAAACATAACCATTCAAAAACTTATGAATTGAAGAGAATGGGCTTTAAGCCCAAAAGTTATTCTTCTAAGAAAATTTGAAAAAAATAAA
Source organism: Vicia villosa (assembly GCF_029867415.1). Classification (NCBI taxonomy): domain Eukaryota; kingdom Viridiplantae; phylum Streptophyta; class Magnoliopsida; order Fabales; family Fabaceae; genus Vicia; species Vicia villosa. The sequence continues at coordinate 729,621 of NW_026705279.1, read as the reverse complement.
TACACAATTTAAAAAAATTGTATTAAATAAATAAATTAATATTTTAATTAGGGGGACTAAAAGTTTAAAAACGCATAAATAGGACCAAAAGTGTATTTAAGTCAAAAATATTTTTAGTTATTTTTAGGCGCAAATAATTTCTAAGTTAATAAGTGCAAATTCTGCAATTACAATTACATAAAGTTAATTCATTAGAATGAAACAATATAAAGAGCAAAGAAAAACCAATGGTTAAAAGTGTGAATCACTTTAGAGCTTGAATGAAGGTGATATGTGTTTTACCAAATCTAATTGCTGAAAGTTGAAACGTGGAAGATAAGTTGATGCAGGAGAGTTGCATGCATGCATGCATGCTGTTATTGCTGCGCTAATATTAGTGATTGTGTGTTGACAATTCAACGACCATGTTTGGCCATAAACGGAGTAATACAGAAGAAAGAAGATAGATGCTCCAAGATACTCACCGAGAAATAGATAGCTGAAGTTAAGTAGGTTTAAATGAGATGTTTTTCACATGATTTGACTTTGACATATACATGCAATGTTTTGTCTAAGATCCAATAACAAACTCAATGGAAATAAAATCACACTCTTTCCTTTGTGAACAGTGTCAAATGTCTATTCTTGTACTTTCGTAACACATTGGTAAATAAATCAAACGTAAGTGGACCATTATTTTGGAGAGGGACATTTGTTGAATTAAAATTGTGAAACTTTCATTTTACCAATGGTACGAATAATGAGTCTGGTTGAACATTTGTGTCTTTAATTAGCATGTTGTTTTGTAGAGTAATCAATTGTATATTCTGTATATGATTTCTACATTTGTGTCTTTAATTAGCATGTTGTTTTGTAGAGTAATCAATTGTACCTTTTTGTGGAAGCAAAGAGCAAAAGTTCATTGGTACAACGATGACGATCTTAATACTCAATTCTTTCATATTTCCGCAACTATAAGAAAGAAAGTTAACACTATTTCTTCTCTTATGAATGATAATGGGGAAGTGAGTACTTCGATTAAGGGGATGTGAGGGATTGCTCATTATTATTTTACCGAGTTGTTTCAAAAGAAGCCTATAGTTTTCATGATCAGGTGTTAAGTGCTTTAGGAAAGCCTAATTTGGAAGAGGATAATAATGTGTTGACTTCACCTTTTATTATCGATGAGTTTAAGGAAGCCTTTTTTTCTATGCAAGCATATTAGAGTCCTGGTTCTGACGGGTTTAATCCGGTTTTTTATCACCAATTTTGGAATTTATGTGGGGTAGAAGTCTTTAGCACTAGCTGTTCTTCGTTGGAGGATGGTGTTTCCCCCAAGTCTTAATATGACTAACATATATCAATAAAACTTCTATGAAAGATCAAAGACCGATTGTGCTTTGCAATGTCCTTTACAAAGTGATAGCCAACGTTCTAGCCAACCGACTCAAGAAAGTCCTCAACAAATGCATTTCTGATAATCAATAAGCATGTGTTTCTGGGAGGTCCATTCTTGAAAATGTGATCGCAGCTATAGAGATAGTTCATTACATGAAGGCTAAAATAAGAGGTAAAAAAGGTGGTGTGGCTCTTAAGCTTGATATTAGTAAGGCATATGACATAATTGATTAGTATTATCTCAGAGATGTTCTCGTCATTATGGGCTTTGGTTAGAAGTAGGTTAATTGTATTATGCTTTGTGTGGAGACACTAGAATTTTCTGTAGTGCTGAATGGTAATATTGTAGGTCTTATTGCTCTGGGTCGTGGTTTGAGGCAGGGTGATCCCTTGTCTTCGTATCTATTTATCTCGTGTGCAGAAGATCTTTCATCTCTAATCAAACAAACAGAGGCACTAGGATATTCATAACATTCAAATTTGAAAGAATGCTCTAATCTAATCTCATCTCCTTTTTACTGATGATTGTTTTATGCTATTTAGAGTAGAAACTAATTAAACACATATTATGAAGAATATTCTTTCTATTTATGAAGAAACTTCAGGTCAAGCCATCAATTATTAAAAATCAGAATTCGTTTGTAGCAAGAATGTTTCTCCTTTGTTAAGAATAATGTGGCAAATATTTTAGGAGTCCAACAAGTGTTGGGTACAAGCAAGTATATGGGCCTACCATCCATGATTGACAGGAGTAGAAAAGCTACTTTCAAGTTTATAAAAGATAGAATTTGAAAAATAAATAAATTCTTGGAGTAGTGGAAGTCTTTCTCATGCAGGAAGGGATACGCTTATTAAATCGGTTCTCCGTCTATTATGGCTTATGTCATGAGTGTGTTTCTATTGCCATCTTCCTTAGTTGATGAAATTGAGAAAATGTTGAATTCCTTTTGGTGGGGGCATAAACGTAATCAAGCTAAATAGTTGGGACAAACACCACGACAATCATTGCGTCATTTCTAAAATGAATCAATGTCCCAATTTAATCGACCTGCCCGTCCACCCATAACCCAACCAATATGACCAAACTACGACTACATGGACATCAAAATCGATTACGACAATCCGTTCCACCTAAGATGGGAAGATATGCTAGCTTTGATGGATAACACTAATATATCAGAGACCTCGCACCAAACACCTTAGATGAATCGTGAAAGACCTCAACGGCGAAGGACATTGTCGGGGTGTGGAACCGGTGGCTGTTATGATCAAGCAGATCCTTAAAATATATATACAACATTTTCCCGCAACTAATTCTATTTAAATTAAATAATATTAATATTTTTTATTATTTAATTGTAAATTTAATAAAAAATAAAAGAAAAATGAATAACATTGGCGCCAGACTTAATGGCGCATGCATATAGCCATTGCTCATAAGCGCCAATAGAAATGGTGCAGTCATCAGTGTATGTGGTGCTTAGGCTAATTTTTTATTGCATTCGTCAGTATGTGTAGTGCCTCCTCTTTACTGCAAAATTATTTTGTTTGAAACATGGATAATTTGATATATTGTGGAGAAAAATAAATAGGGTTAAATATGTTATTGGTCCTAGTAAATATTGCAGATTTCGTTTTTAGTCCCTCTAAATATTTCTTTCAAAGAATGGATGTCGCGTGGCATTTTTGGTCCACATTTTTGGTCCCTCCTGCTAACATCTGTTAATAGAGCTAATGTGGCACTAACAGTGTGGCAAAGATGCTGACATGGATGTCGCGTGGCATTTTGTCCTCATTATATATTTTTTATATAAATTTTGTTTATAGCGACAGGTATTTCGTCGTAAAATTCGTCGCTAACATGAACATCATATAAAAACCCACAATCCATAGCTAATTTGTAGCTAATCTGCAGCTAATTTAAACACACCATTCTCATGACCTAGAATTCTTTTTTTTTCATGAATTTTCGCAAGAAAGTTTATCACATTATAAGGATATCTCTCACAAAAATTTAAATTTTTTTATTTGAGATGAATTAAATATGAATTATTTTACAAGTCATTTTTCTATAAAACAGAAACAAGGAAAACATTATCTAATGATTGAGTTTTAAGCTATTATTTTGCACAGAGTTATATCATAACATATATAAACTATCTGCAAACCTTTATTGTATTCTGAATAAGTCTCGATTTATTTTATTTTTTTTATCAAAACACATATATGTGTTTCGATCGAAAAATAAAAATAAATCGAGACTTATTCAAAATGCCATGAAACTTTGCAAATATTTTTTATGTGTTATTATCTAATTCCTTGCAAAATATTAGCTCAAAACCCAAGCATATTCCAATGTTGCATTGTTTCCATTTCGTGAAAAATTGGCGCTTAAAAAATTCTTATTGAATTCACCTCTTGCAAAAAAATATCAATTTTTCTGGGAGACATCCTTATAATTTGATACACTAATGTGTAAAAAAAATAAAGCATGTCATCCATTTTATAATCAATAGGGTTAAATTTCTCATTTCGTCACTTGAAAAAAAATACATTTACATGTGTTTCGATCAAAAAATCAAAATAAATCGAGACTTATTCGAAATGCCATGAAAATTTGTAGATATTTTTTGTGTTATGATGTAACTCCTTGAAAAATAATAACCTAAAATCAATCATATGCTAACGTTTTCCTTGTTTCCATTTTAAAGAAAATCGACTTGTAAAATAATTCATATTTAATTCATTTCAAGTTAAAAAAAATAATTTTTGTAAGAGATATCCTTATAATGTGATAAATTTTATTGCAAAAAATCATAGAAAAAACGAATTCTAGGTCATAAGAATAATGTGTTTGAATTAGCTACGAATTGGTTGTAGATTAGCTACGGATTCTGGGTTTTTATATGATGTTCATGTTAGTAACGAATTTTGCGACGAAATATTTGTCACTATAAACCAAATTTATATAAAAAATTTAAAATGTGGGACAAAAAGCCACATGACATCCAAGTCAGCATCTTTGCCACGTGGTACTACAACATCAACTCTATTAACGGACGTTAGTAGGAGGAACCAAAAGTGTGGATGAAAAATTTTAGAGGACCATTCTTTAAAAGAAATATTTAGAGGAAGTAAAAACGAAATCTACAATATTTACGAGGGCCAAAAATATATTTAACCTAAACAATTAGTGTGATAATAAGGTTAAAAAATATGGTTATTGTGAAAAATATTCTCTTATTTTAGAGATTCTATGCAATAAATAAAGTTGTACATAGCTAAAATGAATTTAAATATGCTGCAGTCTCTATTCTCACGCAGTCATGCAATTAAGATTTTACAAGCTGTTAGATTTTGATTTGATGAACAGAAAAAGAAAAATTTTATAACTCCAAAAATAATCAATTTAAATCAAGACTGTCCGATCCTAATCAAGCGGTTCCTGCCGCATGACAGCGTGATTGTGTGTTTTTTTTTACTGCAGGCAATCTTGATCCATCTAAAATTTGTCTGGACTTCTATCAAATTATTACCATTTATTTAAATATTGTATGGTCAATATGGTAATGATGGAGGAGAGAAAAAAAGACACATAATTTATATCATTTATTTTAAAATCTAATAATTTATATTTATTCTCATGTTTTCACATAATAATGGTATTTTCATGGAATACGTCACATATATATATATATATATATATATATATATATATATATATATATATATATATATATATATATATATATATATATATATATATATATAGATTTTGGTACAATAGACCCACTTGTTTTTATGAAGATATATTTTAGCAATCTTTAACTACAAAATGGTTAAATGCAACTTAAGGTGCATGTTATTAAAATAGACCTTCATAAAAATTAGTGGGTGTATTATAGCAAATCCCACAGGGGTTTGTTATAATACACCCACTTAATTTTATGAAGGTGTGTTTTAGTAAGTTTTAATTAAAAAATATTTAAATGCACCCTAAAGTACATGATGCTAAAATAGACCTTTATAAAAACAAGTGGGTCTATAGTAGCAAAACCATATATATATATATATATATATATATATATATATATATATATATATATATATATATATATATATATATATATATATATATATATAAGCTTTAGGCTATGTTTGGGAGTTTGGAGGGAAAGGGAGGGGAGGGCTTTGAAAAATAGGAGGAATTGGGTGAAAAGGATAAAAAGATTTTGGGTAGGAGGGTTTTGGAGGGTTTGAGTTTATTCATAACACCAAAAACCCCATAAAATGGGGGAACTTAAAAATTGTATTGAAGGAGGGTTTTGGAGGGTTTCGAAGGGCATACATAAATTTTTCAAATATCTTTTAGGTTGTTATACTATTTTGAAAATTAAAAATTTTGTAATGATAATAACTCTTTTATCATTCTAAACAAATTCATTTTTTCACAAAATATCAAATATTTTCCTACATTTTTTTAAAATTTTGTTTTTGGAAGCCTTCCCCTCTCCTCCCCTCCAAACTCCCAAACATAGCCTTAAGGTTTTTCTTGATTGTTTTCTTCTTAGAATATTCAAATTTTTTTGGCATAAGTGTGGCATGTGGGGACAAAATCTCACTTATTGTTTGTATAATGTTACTTTCCAGACAGGTCGTTTTGATGCTTTCAATGCTTCACAGTTCACACACAGTGAACGCCAGAGCAATAATATATGACATACCAGTTTAATGTTAATTTAGGGAAGAGTAGCAATAACAACAAAAATAGTTTATTGCTCTTTTTAGACAGTTTCCTATAGCTTGGTTAAACGTGAGATATGATCAGACATAAGCTGTGTGATATTAGCAAGGTGATGAGATCAGACACAACAAGTCTTTAAGGTAGGTAGTAATATAGGCTCCTGTGGAATCTATAAAATTCACACACATTATTTTGTTTTTCTTAATAGACCAGATATTAAAATTTTAAACTACATTGTATGGATAAAAAATGCATTAATATATGTGTGTTTATTGTTCTTTTAGAGTGGAGTTGTATAGGGACTAGAATGATTTGAGTTTATACTACTATACTATAGTAACTATTCTTTTAGAAAGTATTAAATCGTATGTTTGAGAAAAACTTACAAAATGGTGAGGATAGTAACCAATAATTTATTCAACAATTTGATTAAAAAAATTGTACATGAAAGTTGATGGAGGAATTAACAAAAGGGAGGGAATGCTTTTCAAAAAGAAAAAAAAAGTTGGTGTATATTTGGATAAATATTTCAAACTTCTAGAGTTAATGATTCTTTAAAATCATCGTCTTTCAACTATGTGTGATCTTTGATTCAAATGAAACATCAAGGCAATAAGACGTTTATTATTCGTTTATTTGTGATTTGGGAGGTGACAATAATGTATTTTGGTATAAAATATTTAGGTGGCTAATGTGTTTATTAATATTATTAGAGAGTTAGGTTATTTATTTGATATCTTTAAATTTATTGGGTGAGTCAGCTTGACCTTAATTTGTCGCTATGTGATGTGAAATATTTGAGAAATTATAAAATAAACTCATTTTATAAGAAATGGTGGAAAGACGTTTGATTTCATATGTTTTTCTTATGTATGGATGATAAAACATATCGTATGCTTAATAACTAGAGTCTCAAGGGTTCTCTTTCTAGAATTAGAGAGCAACCTTTTGTTTTTGATAGTCGAAGATGTGATATAGTTTTCTTTTAGTGAGAACATTTTTGAGATAAAGGTGATTGTTGATCTCGTTCTTACTGTTTAACTTTTCTATGACGATTTTTTGAAACCGACTTTCCATTTGTTTGATTTAGTTTGTAGTGTTTATATAGTATTTTTAGTAGGTTAGGGTTGCAGATAGTCCTTCTTAAAGAACATCGTCTTGTTTTTCAAAGATTATTTTCTTTAGGACATATGGTTAAGTCTATGGGGGTTATCTATGACCTGGAATGCAGTTATATGAATTATTTGGAGAGGTAAAAATGAGATTGTGTTTTTTGGATACTATGACAAACGTGAAAGAAGTGGAGGATATTTGTAATCTAAATTGTGTCGTGTATATTTGTAATCATTCTTTACTTTTTGTACACTTTAATATTTACTTTAATCATCTTTTGTTTGAAAGAAAGCCAAATGCATTTATAATAATTGAGCACAAGAAGTGATATCAGTACAACATTGTTCCTAAGACACTAAAGCTAACATAACACAACCTACAAATGAGCACAAAATAAACTAGTGTTTTCTCAGCAGTAAAACATATTACAAATTAAGCAAGCTAACAAGCTAATGGATATTAATCAATTTTTAAACAACTCCACTTCCATCTCCTGCTCCAAACATGATATAACCAAGTCAAAATTCATTGATCCAACACACTCATCGACAGAACAACTAACTACCGAGCACAATAACTATCGAACAATCCAGGATTAGTGCCCCCAAAATTGACTACAACATAGTCCCCTCACATCCCCAATAACCATTAAAGCAGTCACATATTTAGAGGAAGAGAAACCACATCAGTAACATTGTCGCAAACACAGACAAAGGGAAAACATAGTCAATGAAGTTTGAACCCCATAATAGATCTAACTCACAGAAAAATTCAAATTAAATCTACAACCTATACCTAAGATTGGGATTGGCTACTCAAAACTCCCTTCCAATCTGACCAATGTTGCAAGGACACAAATAGGATGATTCACCAATCCAAATAGCACACTTTAAAATAACCAAAATTAGTTTTTGCACAATTCAGATTCCACAACATGACTCTCCTTACTATAAGGGTACCACCCCCCCCCCCCCCCAAAAAAAAAATCTAACTTCATCCAAAAAACCTGCCTCAGCCTCAAAGACACTCCATTGACTTGACTGTCCATTGATCAACAAAATAATTGAATTTGACTACCTTACTTTTGAGTCAATTCCAAGATGTTAGTTGGACATCATCAAGCCAAAAGTATCCACTAGTACTGCTTTGTTTTTGAAAATTTTCTTGTTACGCCTTTTCCATATCGGCAAACCAAATGATGTTGGGCCTTTCCATCTTGCCTCTTCTGCTTCCAAATAGACATGTAAATTGATGAATATGTATTGATGCATATTATGGAATATAAAATGTACTTTCAACCATTTACATATTTTTCCAAAACTCTTATTTCAATTAACAGTCAAAGAATAAATGAGTTTCACTTTCTTCTATACCACACTCGAAAGGGAAATCATAATGGTTAATCTCCAAAAAAACATCTTTTGATCAAATTAACTCTAAATGGAAAACTGTTTTTGAGTAATTTCCAAACCAGCACTGCAACTTTAGAAGGAACATATCGTTTCAAATGATAGATAGATTTTTTCCACGTTACGACATGTTCTATTTATTATTAACCTATAAGCATCTTTAACCGAATATAAGTTTTTATATCATTTATAACTATTCTCCTAGTAGGGTGTCAGCTTAGCTTTCCTAATATACTCTTTGAGAATATCTGATTTTACCATATGAGAATATTGTTCTGGTCCATCTCGTCTTCAAGGACAGCCTCCTGGAATATTATAAATTTATTTTTGTGATATGTAAAAAAGCTCTGATAGGTTTTCTCTACATGCCAAGGGTCTAACTATAAAAAGGTGTTTTCTTTGTTATCAACCTTCCTAACTAATTTTTTTGAGAACCAATCCATCTTAAAACCCCTAATACCTTTCTCAACATTCTAAAGGTCTCTCCACCACTTAGACTTTTTACTCGCATTTGTATTTAACCTATCAATTGGATCGCCATACTTGCTTGTTAGCACCTTTGCCCAAAGACATTCCCTTTCATTTCTAATTCGCCAAAGTCATTTTCCTAGTAAAGCTATGTTAAAAGCTTTTCTTAATTCCTAGTCCACATTCCTCCTTCTCTCTACATATTTTATCTCATTGAACCTGATTAATTTTCCTAGTTTTCACTCCCCACCCCATAATAATTTTTTGAAAAAAGATTCAAGTTTTGAAACGATACTTAACGGAACTTTGAAAAAAGATAAGAAATAAATAGACAATACATACAAGACTAACTTTTAGAGCACATTTCTGCCACATGTGAATAAGTGTCTATTATTTCATTTGAACAAATATCAGTTTTCACGAGACTTTTCTTCATCAATTTTCTCTTATTTAGGGACTTAAATCTAAACCCTAAATCCTAATTTGTTACTCCCTCCGTTTCAAAATGAATGTCGTTTAAAGTTTTTGTACATAGATTAAGAAATGTAATTATAGTATCATAAAACATTGACTTTTACTATATTAACTTTATAAATATGTTGGAAGTAGTGTACAGACTAATAATTAAAGGATAAAATTGTAAAAATTATAATCATTACTACATTGAAAAGTGAGAATAATATTTATTTTCAAATAAAATTAATTTGCTAAAACGACATTTATTTTAAAACAGAAACCACACGCACTAATCGTTGAGAACATCAATCTCACATGCGTACCAAAGAGCACGTGGTCAAACCCACTAGCGAGGAATTCAGACAGCTCGCTCCGAACCCTACGTTCCACCTGTCCAGAATATGAGTCAATTGCTCACTCTAACATATCTCTTATGTACTTGCTCTGTACCAAAGAGCACGTGGTCAAACCCACTAGCGAGGAATTCAGGCAGCTCGCTCCGAACCCTACGTTCCATCTGTCCAGAATATGAGTCAATTGCTCACTCTAACAATCTCTTATGTACTTGCTCTCTTTACTCTAGAATTTACTTTGGCATCGAAATACCTTGCAGGTACATGATCTCATTGTTGGTTTTGACTTTCTGGAACATACACTTGTTTTTTTTAATAAGCAATTTATATCTAGCGGATTTCGAACCTGAGACCTTGAGAGAAGTACACTCTCAAAACTCAATCGTTTCACCACTAGACCACGCACACGCACACATCATACATTTGTTATTGTAAGTTGATCATAATATATGTATATTATAAGTAGGATCGTTTTTAAGGACGTTTAAAGCGGATTTCCGTACAGTATTTTAAATTTATTAAAGTTAATTTATTAATAAATAGTCTCATAAAATATATATGATATTAAATAATAATTAAATAGGATCTCTTTGTTTGTTATTTCAGAATTAAACTATAGCAAACCTATAAGTTATATTATTTCAACACTGTTGTTTATATCTCTCACTTACTTTTTTTTATAAGCTAAATTTTTTTTTATCTACAAGTAAATGAAATCTCAAATAATATTAAAAATAATAAGTCATTTTGAGTATGACATAATAAGTATATATTTAAAATAAACAGAAAGAGTTAAATAATAGACCAATTCTTACATGGACACGACCCTAAATTCACATTTTTAGAAACAATCAATAAGAAAGAGTATTTTTTAAATTTATTTTAATTTTAATTTTGTTTTTAATTGGATTCATATGGAGTGGTTGAGTGGTTGAGATTATGAAGGTGAGAGAAAAATCAATATTTATTTTTTAATTAATTAAAATTCTGTGATTAGTTGTGTAAAACAATTTCTTAAGTATGTGTTCACCTAAGAATTTTTCTAAACAATATTAATCTAAATATAAACACTAGAATTAACTTTGAGTTCCAAGTTCCAACACAAATACGGCAGTGAAGCAGGAATCTTGCAAATTGTGTTGTTGTTTTGTTTCATGAGATGAAAGAATAAATAAGGAAACAAAAAACAAGTAAGGTATCATATGATAGTTCCGGATAGAATGATGTTACTATATATAAATAGATAGACAGTTCAAAATCAAATCGTGATGTGAATGAACAAAATTGATAAGGTGGTTTGAATAGTCATATTGCATTGCAGTGAGATGTAGCACACGAGATAGAGATAGAGATAGGAATAGGATAGAATAGATAGTAGATAGATAACAATAACACATAGAGCCCAACAATGAAGAAACCACCAAAGTTATACTAGTAACAGTATTATTATGAGATTAGGCCATTCACAAACATTGAAGTTTGGAGTTTGGAAATGAAAGAGAAAGAGATAATACTACTAACAATAAAAGAGTTTGGCAGAGAAGCAGAGATAGGGTGAGACTGTGAAACAAAGTACGGATTTGATAGACCAGCTATTTTATAGAGAAAGAAAGTGAAAGGGTTAGTGTAGTATGGTGGGTGTGGTGTGGGGCTAGTAGAGTAGAATAATCAACTTTTTACTATTCACTTATAGAAAGTAGAAAATATGAGTAACAGTACAAGAGGTTCAGACTTTTGTTGCTGCTTATGATATTACAGAAGAGAGAGATGCATTGCATTGTATAGTGCATGATGATCTCTCTCTCTGTTTCTCTTTATGTTTTTACCTTTCCCTTTTGGCCCCATTGTGTTGCTATATTTATTAGGTTTGGCAATTGCAGATGTACGAAATCCTATGGCACTGAGAAAAGCCGAGGAATGCGGAATTGCTTTACTACAAGGAAAGGGACAGAATGTACACTACCAGGGCTTCTACACGTGGCCTATACTTACTATCTTATAATACGACAAAAACCTCTTCAATTATGTACTTGTTCACAAAATACATTTTTATATTTCTATCGACATGCATATACACTACACTCCATTTGGTTTATCTGAAGGTTTTCTTTACATACCTTTGATAAACTACGACACCATAATAAAATGAAATTATAGATTTTCTTTTCTAGATCAATAACGTAAGATACTTTTTATTCATTAGTTTTTTTTTCCAATTTAAACTTGTTTATTTTCTCTTTCCTTCCTTCTTCTTTTTTTTTTCTTTTTAATTTGTTGGGTATTTGCCAATCACTCATTAACTGTTATATTTTAATAATAATTTATTTTAAAATAAGAAAATTTTAAATATGTTTTGCCTAAAACCAAAGAAGGATTTTTAAAATAACTAATTCATAATCGATAAATATAAATTATATAGCAAATAATAATAAAAGAATAATTAAAAATAATAAAATTGATGTGCCTTGTAGTATTAAAGAGTCTACCGTATGAAAAAGTAAATAAAAGAGGATTATTATCTTCTTTATCATTTAAGCTTTTCAGAGTATATTAATTATTTAATGAGACAATGTTTAAATAGCTAAACATTTAAAAGGAAAAGACTCATTGAATTAAACTGAATATACCACTCATCACAATTTATTTAAAAACAAATTTTAATTTAATAATTTATTAATAATTAATATTTAATAACAAATAATTGTAATATAATTAATCAATTAATTATGTCAATTCATATTTAATTAATAAAATAATATCTAACGATCAATACTCAACTAAAATTTGTGACGTAACTATTACTCTATGAAAATTCAAAAATTTAGAAAAACACAGAAAAATTATTTACTTAAAATATGAAAGAAATAAATGTAATGTGATTGAGGGAAGAAAAAAACCAGAAAAGTGATTGTTGAAAACTTAAGTATGCTCATCTAAAATTTAAATTTTAAAATATAATTAACCTAAAATATAATTAAATAAAAACTAAAAATTAAAAATATATCAATTATTAGTGAATAAAATATAATTTCTTTACTTGATATAAAGAATTGACTTCATATGACCTAATTTTATTAGTGTCATCATCTTAAATAGTTACCTAATTTATTAAGAGATAACTTAGACCTCGTCTTAAATAGTACTAATAACAACACATTTACTTCATGAACCTTGTTATTTTAAGTTTTCATACGTTTTTACATCTCACTAGATACCTCCTTCGTCAAGCACGGTATTTCTAAGTTTTCATTATGTTCTAGGACAGAGTTTCCAAACTCTGACAATGATGCTTGTGCGCATTACTAAATACTGACCTTTAAAAGTGAAAGGTAAAATTAATTAAAACATGTGAAAGAAGTAAGGAATTATACTAGAAACTACGTAGGAATAAGACATAAAGTGATTTGGACATCCTACCATGCGCACATCACACAAATGTTATAAACTTTTGGCCTAGAGTATCATTACGAAAGAACTAAAGACAGTCTTTGGTGTTGCCTTAAATATAACAAAAACCATGTGCCGTGAGTGTCAAAGCCAAATATTGTGAGGTGATATGTCGGTAGCAGTAGATACTAACCAAACAGTAAACACACCCACTTAAGATAATAATAACCCACAAATATGGGAATTTATGTACAAAATACACCGTTAACCATCATTATCTCAACAAATATTTTCAACATAGAAATTAATGCATGGAGAGTGAAAGATGATACCAAAGGAAATACTTTCCTCATTGGAATAGTCTAATAACAGGAAAAAGTAGGGTTTACCATGCCTTAACAGGGCACTTTTTTACACAGAAGAAAATAGGTGTATTTAAAGGACAAATGGTGATAGCTAGCTAGCTCATGAATCAAGCAAGCAATTAAATTCCTACTTTAAGGCCCTACAAGTTTGTAATCATATTCCTAACGTTCAATACAAAGACTAGACGTCTAGAAAATTAGGAATTGTGGCTTTATATTGTAGGGGCTATGATTCAGCTCCTGCAATAGAAGGGGGGTATGGTGCTGGAGTTGGTCATTGGAGGAGGGAAATGAGGGTGGAGGTATGCCATGTTTGGAAAATGAAGTTGACTACTATCCGCAGCTGATGGTATTGTGGCTGATGAAGGGAATCCTGATGATGCTGCAGCAGAGAAATTAGGTGGAATCAAAGTTGACCCGTTATTATAAGGGCTTTGGAGTTGCCATGTCCAATTTGGAACGGGACCACCAGCTTCCATCCTATTCTCTAGTGCTCTTTCCTGTAAATAGAAACCAAATTCAATAATCTTAATCATCATTGAATAAAATACTAATATAAGACACTTAAGCAAAATTAAATAGTACGGTAACAACTATATATGAAAATTACCTTACACATAGGAAAGTAATTGGTACCATTCCAAAATGAAGGTTGATGTTCTGATGCTATGGAAAAGCCATAAGGTGGCTGAGTATTGATTGATCTTGACCCAGAGTCCTCAAACTATTAAGCAAATTTAAAATATATGTAGCTTATTATGCATGCAAATTTTGAATTTAATTGAACTGCAAGAGCATATAAAAATGGACAATAAGGGATAAAAAACACTTTTAAACCTTACCATAGCACTCTTAATAACAGGCATATCATCCCAGCTCCGCTGAACTTCTAAACCAGTCCCATTCTGAAAATCCGAGTTAGCAGGAGGGGCTATACCCAAGTTCAGATCAAGATTCTGCTTGCTATCTGAATAACAGCAAACTCTGAGTTTTTTAATACTTCATACATTTCAATTGATAGTTAAGTCACTAAACAAATTATAAATACAAAAAAAAGAAACAAGATGAAGCACCTTCGTTATCACACTGAGAAACTAACTCCCCTTCATAAGAGCTTGCCTCAAAATTTGTAACTGCTTCTCTTCCATTGCATTTTATAGCAGCCTTATCATAAGCTCTGAAATGAATAGAGCAACCCAATATAACAACATGCATAAAAGAAAATTCGTACTAAAGTGAAACAAATTCAAAAAGTTAAATTATGCATTTCATTTTAGGTATCGTGATATATGATTGGTAAATTAAAACCTTGCAGCGTCTAGCTCACTATCGAATAGACCAAGATATATATACCTACAAACCCAAACCAACGAAATTAAAAAACTGAATAATGATTAAAGTTATATTAAATCACAAATCAAACATTTTAGACTCAGCTATTATTATTCAAATTGAACTAAAGAGTTTACTCACTTCTTCCCAAGAAATTGTCCCATGCGAGCTTCCCACCGTCCACATTTATGCAGAGTAACTCCCCTGTACTTGGAGCTTCCCCTCGAGAAACCAGTGCTCTGTCTACGCAGAATATGCACAAACTCTTCTTTGGTAAAGTTACTCATCTGCACAACAATAAAAATCAAAGTTCATGCTTCAATTATAACTCACATTCAAGTTCTAACTAAGATCAACACAACAACAAATGCTCACCAACCTGCTTTATATCTTCATCATAATCGCTAACGTTGAAATTAATATCAGCATCAACACCACGGAACTTGATTGCAGCTCGATCATATGCTCTGAAATCAATCCATAAAAACCATTTCACATTTCAAGCAAACAATTCGAAATTAATAAATCAAAAAAATTCCTATATATGAAAATCACCTTGCTGCAGCATGCGCGGTGTCAAATCCACCTGAAACGAAAAAGAAGCAAGAACGATCAAGAAAATAAAATAAAACGAAATCATCTCAATTTCAAATCAACGATGTTGCGTTCTCACCTAAGTAAACTTGTTTTCCACAATCCCTAGAGAGAGAAAAAAACAAAAACAAAGTGGATTCAAAAACAACACAATCATGTAAAAGTAAAAGCAAAAACTGAATGAAGTAATCTACAAAGAAAGAGAATAATCGATATCAAAATGCTAACCAAATATGCGATTCCCATCTTCCCGTTCTCCGGTAGAAAGTAACGCCACGATACTGCGAGCTCCGCGACCTCGGTCCACGGCGACTCTTCTTCACCTGCTGAGGCCTTGGAGCAACAACAATCTGCTCCGGCACACCACCGTGATGATCGGACGAGAAACTCATCCAGTTTCTACCATCCGACGGCGAGATTCCCGATTCATTAGCAGGAAAAAGCTGAATTGTCCGTACACCAGCTTCTCCGGCGCCAGAGCGTTGAAGCTCACCGGAGAAGTTAGCGTTGTTGTCGACAGAACAGTTGTTGCTGTTGAGTATAGCGAAGTTGTAAGCGTAGGCTTCGCCGTACGAGCATGAATCCTCAGTGTCGGCGGCGTTGACGACGGAGGAATCAAAGCTGCCGGAGCTTTCCATTTGCGCGGCGGAGAGTGGAAGAGTGTGGTTGTGGAAAACGGAATCAGCGTTGAGATTGAGATCCAACATTGTGAGATAAGAGTTTGTTACGATTCAGTTATTTAAGTTTGGAGGGAAAAAAGAATAAAGCGTGTTTTGAGTTAGTTAGAATGAAAGAGAGAATCCAAAGGAAATTTTCACTTCATTGTTCTTACTCTTAGCATGAATAATGCATCACCAATGTGAATATGAATGTGAACTGAACTTAATTCTTTTTCTTTTATTTATTTTAAATAGCTCGCATCTCTGTATCTGATGTATTTGTATATGATGTCTCTGCACAGTTATCAATCGACGATTTATTTTTACTTTAACTTATAAAAAATAATATAATGTATTTATTTTATTTTATTTTATTTTCACAGTTTTGAGGTTCTATTTATGGGTAGCTGAAGAAGGGTCAGGGCCTACAAGGAACAAAAATACTTGGCTTAAACGGTTAATTAACTTGCATAAATAAGATGTTAAGTGTACGGTGTACTATGTTTTTTTGGTTACATAAAGGGGAATGTACAATGGTGGATACTAAGGTAGCAAAAGTAATAAAGTGTTAATTAATGTTAATGCAGTGGTGTTAGTTTAATTAATGAGGATTGTGAAGTGGAATGAGATGAGACGAAATTATGTTTTTCTTGAGTGACAGATTGGGCTATACATGTGATAGTTGTTTACACAATCTACTTTGTGGTGACAATGGCACTTTGTCAGTATGCTGGCCTCCTTTGTTCCTCGGCACACTCCTTTTGTCCATGGTTTTTTCTTGCTTGACCGTTCATGAGTGAGAAAAAGATAAATATAGTAATGTTATTAGATAGATATTTTGGTAAAGTATATCATTGCTTTATATATTGTGTGGATTTTTTTCATAAAAGAATGTTCAATTACTGTTATGAAAAGGTTATCACATTATTGATGTTGGTATTAAATAACATAAATAAATATAATGTTTTTACTTTCCCTTTTTTTTTGTTAGTAGTTGTTTAAATAAATATTTATATTGCATTGATGCACCATGAAAATATTATATAAAGTGTTATATAAGTGTCATAGACTATTTTTATAGTGATAGTTGGTGTATGTCACTCTTTAACATATAATATTATAGTTTCTATTTAAGGAGTTGATCATTTTAGTATCATCAAACATTGTTTATAATAAGACATTATAAAGTCGGCTTACTAGGTACTCAACGAGTCTTTTAGAGGGATATAGGTGACTTAGATGAGATTTTTTTTCCTCCTACATATGCAAGGTCGGCCATGTGCATGTGTAGGGAGAGCCACAACACCGAATCTCAACTAATTTGGGGCCCAATTTTATTTTGGGTTTTATAAAAATTTAATAAAACAAATAATATTTAATGTTGTTTATGAAAATAAGTAATATTTATCATGTAGTTTAGTGGTTATTGTGAGTTTTAGTGCCTAAAAGATAGTCGGTTCGAGTCCATCTATAAAATATTTATATTATTAATTTTTTAAAAGGGCCACATTTAATTATTTTTGTCTTGGGCCTCCGTATATGTAGGGTCGGTCTTGTACATATGTATTGGTAATATCTATTAGCCCCTTGATTGAGTATGAATGTAAAAATGTATGGCTAAGCTGAAATGAGTCAATAAGGACTATTAGATTTATTTATTGTTTTTAAGTAATCTCGTGTACTAAGGAATATAATATTTGATTATTTAAGGGTGATACAAATTATGATGTGTTCAATATATATAAGGGACAAAGGGTAATTATACATGTGATCACATAAAGGTTATGTCATATCACATGATATTAATTCTCGTTACTTATTAATGATGTGTTGCTGGACACTACTTTCTATTTATAATATTAAATAAATGAATAAGATTCATTTATGATTTGGTGGTGCATTCTTACTACTCACTAGCGATAATTAGAGAAATACCGTGTATTGTAAGCTACACTATGTATAAATGGCCCTAAAATATAATCCTTATACCAAGGTGACAGACTTTTCAAGACTTTTGTCATTCAGTACTAGCATTGTAGACGAGTGAATCACTCGTTGCAGATTTTGTTTGTGTGGACTGAATAGAGGCGAGTGTTGGAACAAAATTGATTTGTACCATATCCTTAATGTTTTGATGATAACAAAAGTATTTAAAGAACAATTGGGTATAGTTACTTATGTTCAAGTGTGTAGGACCATGGACTGAAAATTTGTGATACAAGTTAAGTTCTAACACTGAAGTTGAAGATTTGAAGATAAGCTTGAAGATCTGAATCTGGAGGATCAGAACCTGAACATCAAAATCAGAAGACTTAGACTCTAAAGAAAGTCAACCTTGAATGGTCCAGATTTTAAAGAGAAGGTTAGACTCTGAAGACTCAGACTCGAGGATCAGTCTAAGCGCTAGGATCAAGAAACTTGCATAGGTCACTATCAGACACAAAGAGCAATTTGTCTTCTTCTGATGTCGTGAAGATTCAAGATCAAAGATAGCAAGTATGGAACAAATAATTCTTTTTGAAGCTAAGTTTTTTCAAAATTGTTTTTGCCAAACATTAACCATTTGAAGAAACATCTCAACGTCTATGATCAAAGCTTCTCCAAGACTCACTTGTGCAAGAAAACTTCTCCAATGATGAATATTAGTCTCTTGATTGGACGGGTTGATTGATAAATGGATGGACAAGTTAACAAAAACATTTAGGATATTTATTGTTTCAAATCAATGATGAATATAAATGTTATGTCAAATCACATGATATTCTCATCACTTAGAAATGATGTGTTGCTAGACACCGCTCTCTATTTATAATATTAAATAAATAAGATTAATTTACGATCTGATGGTGCATACTTATTATTCACTAGCGCTAATCAGATATATATACAATATATTGTAAGCTACATTGTGTATAAATGGTTTTAAAATATAACCCTTGTACCAAAGTGACAGTATTTTAAGAATTTTGTCATTCACAACTAGCATTGTAGGCAAATAAACCACTTGTTGGAGACTCTGTTTATATGGACTGGATAGAGGTGTTGTTGTTTGTGTTGTACTCGTGATTAACCTGTTTCAACGTTCAAAGATTATGCCCTATAATTTGTAATCAATCAATCTCTGACTCTTGACCATTTGTAAGGATCCACCGTAAAATAATTTTTTGTAATTTATTTGATGCTCTTATCACGATTTCACTTCAATGGCATCAGAGCCACTTACGAAATAATTGTTAGGGAAGAATATGGACGCATATGGTCTAGAAGGGGTGGAATAGATTGTTCCCTAAAAAGACCCATTTAAAAATGTTTCTTTTTCAAAATCAGAGTTTTAAGAAACTGTTATGCGTAGAAAAAAAATTATTATAGATGTGATTGGAATGATTATTGCGTATACACTTATACTCGAAAGTAGTTTTATAGTTACATGATGGGCAAGCAAGTCTTGTTTATGTGTTCCACCTAGAAAGTGCACTAAATCCTAGAAAGTCTTAAAAGAATCGTATGTATCCACACTAGTTGTCCATAACTCCTTCCGCTTTTTAAATAAAGATTGTAAATAGACATCAATATCATTTATGTGTACTTATTTATAGGGAATTATCATTGGCATTATAAAGAATGTCTGCTTCGTGAAAACCCATGAAGCAGTGTTATTTAGAATCAGAAAAATTGGTCAAATATTATTATTTATACTCATTACACAAAACGAATCAAAACCATCACTAGCCAATGCAAGACGCGCATATCACAGATCTGATTCAAACCAAGTATATATCAAGTCAAATTTCTTCCAAGCTTCTGAATATCCAGGATTCCTTAACATCTATCATTGTTAGTATTTGTTGCATGTCATCTCATATCCTCGGTCTTCTTTGATGATAAAAATAATCTCTGTAATTGAGGTTTTAATGGAAAATAGCGAAGAATCTTGGAAATTTTTTTAGTATGTTTCTTGTTATCACAGACCTCTTCATTTGATTTCCATTTTGAAGTGTTCCAAGTATTTTGCAAGTTTCCCTCTCTTCATATTTTCCTTGAGTAAACCATATAACTATTTGGACAAGCATGTATCTTTAATAACTCTAAAATCATTGTCATTACCTCATCACTCAATCCACATAAACACTTGATATGATACAACTTTACCAAAAAAGACAGCCTTGAATGTTTTCTACGCTCTTCATATAAAGGTTGTTCTCCTTCTCTAGCCAATTGATAGTACTCTTTGGCTTCATTTCTTTTTTGAGTTGAACTTGGCATAACATAATCTTCTTGGTCAATCTCCAAATTTGATGCAGTTGGTAATTCATTTGCATGGTCCCTATCAACTCCAAATGCATTGTTGTTCATGTTCTAAATAGGATATTTGACGATGATAGTATCTTCAACCATATTTGGAATAGTATTAGGGGAGATAGTACTATGTGGTTCAAAGGACTCTCCATGATGAATCCACATGGTGTATCTCTTCGAAAATGGTGTCCAAATTAAGTGGTCAAACATGACATTCCTACTCTTTGATTTTTTGAAACCACGACATTTACACGGGCATATTACTACGTCATTTTCTAATGTATCTTTAAATGCAAAATTAATAAATTCCTTTATTTCTTGCTCATATGCATTCGATGATTGTGGCTTCGTAATCCATGACTTATCCATATATTATCAATAAAAAGCAACTTAGCTAATATTGATATAGGCGACTTTATCCGCATATACCCAATTGTATCTACCATTGAAAGTGGTATAATATTGATACTTGCACCTAAATTAATAAGTGCACTGTCAATTTCAATATTACCTACAGAGACTTATAATACTGCTACCCAGAGGCAACTTCCTTCATGGTTAGGTCCTTCAACTCTTCTTGATAGGCTTCGCCCTGCATTCTTTCTTCTTCTGATTCTTTGGCTCCTCCTTGCTTAGATTTAATAATATTTTTATCATCTCTAAGAACATCATTGCAGTTTTCCTCTAGATTATTCTTTGTGATTGCACTGAATATGATTCCATCTTTTTCATATAATTAAAAATGAAAATGGTTCCCATCAACTCAAAATCCATCCAACGATAGAGCCCAATGTCCGACGGTGGCATTAAATCTGCACATCCCCGCCACACCAAGTTGTGCAGCTATCATGTAAAAGATAATGCCAATCAAAAACTGGATTGTTATTCCTAAAGAGGAAGTGTTCCCTAATTTCTCCATTAGTAGGATCGCGACCACAAGTCGCACTAAAAGACTCGGTGAAGTATAAGGTTCTTCGCTCATTATGGGATGTAAGTACTACTTTCATTTCATTGTAGGCTAGGAGAGAAAAAGAGAGATGAAGCAAGGCGAGCGACCACTTCCACATAAGTCGGAGTGAGAGAATTCCCCTCCTTGTTTCCCTCAAAAGGGCTAAGAGTGTCATCCCCACTCTCATTATAACCTCTTCCAAACTCATAACTATCACTTAGTACAACTAGATTAGGGATGAGACCATTGATTTATAAAGGTTCGTCATATGGAATGTCAGGATTTTCATACATGGTTGATATATGAGACTCACCCCATCAGCTTCATTCATGTTATCAAGTGCACCCCTTAGATTTTCCATGGAAAAAAAATAAAGGGAACAATTAGAAATAATACTTGATGAACCAGGAGAAACTAGTTGAGACAAAGAAAGATTGACGATGTGAGAGCCCTAACAAAGAGATAGGAAAATTGGAAACGAAGATCACAAACGTGGAGGAGGCAGAAGAGAAGAGATCACAAAATTAGCAAGATAAACGCAAGAGGAAACGAAAATTTCCCAAAGTATTAAGGAAACCCGTATATAATGGAAAAAGGTAAGAAAATCAACTTTATAGAACAAAGGAAACTAGAAGGTTAATAATCAAAGGACCAGATGATGCCTCAAAAATATAATTATACTGAAGTGCACTCAAAATCTCTAAGTCGAAGTGTCATGCCTTAACCTATGTACCTAGGACCACTCATGGAATAACTTGCTAAACGTTTCAATGATTATATAGGCATTCAATTAAGTTGTCTCCAGACCTTTTCCACCCCTCAACACGGAATCATAAACAAGGTGTGTTTGGCTTAGTTCTCATAAGACTTCTCATGCATCACAACATAGCAAGTTTTAGAGGCAACTATTTTGGACCGACCTCAAGCCCAAGACTAGGGAGGAACAATTTCTCCCATCATATAAATACTACCATTGGCAATGAAACCGATATGATTTTCTAATCCATAATTTAGTTCATCTTCATTTTTCAAAGGCTAGCATAGGTTATGCGTGTTAATCTTACAGATCCACCCTACATAACTGAGCCAGATCGACTCGAGTTACCTCGTAACTGCACTAAAACAATGTGTCTCATCGCTCTAAGAATCTACATATACGGATTATAGAGTTTAATGACTCCTAGCGATGAAGAATGTGAAAGCTTTTGTGATGTTGCAAACAATCAAGTTTACAATTGATTATTCCTTTACTATGGTGGATTTTGAATATGATTGTTTGGAATTGACTAGCAATTTGATTTTTTTCTCTTATATGCCACAAATAAGAAATAAATATCCTAAAATGCCACACTTTAAAAATAATGTCCCAAAATATCATACTTCTAATAACCGTTCGTCCAATGAATGGCCGAACCAATGAAAGGAATTTCTGGACCCCGTGGGTTCGTCCATGGAATGGCTGAACGGTTGAAGAAACTTTTTGAGCCTTGTGGGTTCGCCCATTCAGGCCGAACGACCTTTTTAATTTTTTTTTTCATTTTTAATTTATCAAGATTTTTCTATCCTATGCTACATTTTTTAAACATTAATACCAAAATACCACACTCTGGAAAAAAATTCCAGTATGAAGAAATTATTTTGTGATAATTTGAAACTCACATAAGTTATCATCTATTCATTTCACTCTTAAAGACGACTTCTAGTTTTTCCAAATTAAAATCAAAAGACTATTTCCAATATTTCTAAATCAAAATGAATCGCATAAGATTTTTGTATAGAGATTAAATGCAATAAAATTATTATAAAATGTTACATTCTTTAATTCATATTTTAAACTTAAGTTTATTTCACAATTTTTTTTGTAACTTTATCAAAATTTTAATTTTTTTTTAGTCTTAGCAAATTATTTAAGCTTTATAACAAAATTAAAAATATTATGATTGTGTTAAAAATTTAAATTTTATTATTTATTTAAGAGTGAAGATCCATTTTGATCTCTAACAAAAATTACACAACTCAGATTAGTCCTTCACAATAAAATGGACTCGATTTAATCCCTTACAAAATTTAATCGGACCATATTAGTCTTTCTGTTACTATATTTATTTATTTTTCATTTTTTAAATACTAAATTGATTTTTATTTTTAAACAATTATAAATTAATAATTTAAAAAAGTCAAAATAGTTTCTTATAAGGAGTTGAACTCGTACCCTTTAAACTAATTTTCATGATTTCTAATAATCTTAAACAACTATGAATTTAAAATAAAAGATCTCGAACCCAAGTCTCTTCAAATTAAATGAAAATCAATTTACTACAATAGAAATTGATTTGTCTATTTGTAAATGATAGTCCCTTTACTAACAATAGAAATTGATTTGTCTAGCTGTAAATGATAGTCACTTTATTGAAAATAGAAACTGATTTGTCTTGTTGTAAATATTAGTCACTTTACTAACTATTGAAATTGATTTTACGAGTTGTAATTTGTAAACGATAGTCCCTTTATTAACAATAATAATTGATTTGTCCAGTTGTAGAGTGAGTATCATTTAATCTGAAGGGGCTTGAGTTTGAGACCTCATAGATAAAAATGTATATACAAAATTTGTTAATATTAATAGAAATTATGGAAATTACTTATCATGAATATAAATTGGCCTAATGATAAAGACACAAAAATGTTGATTGAAACAATAATTTAGCTTATGCTAATTAATGTTATTTATGCAATTTTGAATACATATGTGACAAAAAATCTTTATATTTATTACTAGTTTATTTCAAATTTATGTTTTTTTTCTTATTTTTTAACTCATATTTTAAATTTAAATTTATTTCAAAATTTCTTTGTAACTTTATCAAAATTCTATTTTTTTTAGTATTGACAAATAATTTAAGCTTTATAACAAAATAAAAAATATTGTAATTGTGTTAAAGATTTAAAAATTATTATTTATTTAAATACAACTAATTATATTAAGGAATATAAAAATGAATGTAACTGATTTATGCAGATTAATGTTATTTATGCTTATTTAATAAAAATATAATATTTTATAATAATATTATTGTATTTAATATGTATACAAAACTTTTAACCGATTCATTTTGATTTTTTAATTAGGAAACATTGAAAATAGTCTTTTGATTTTAATTTTTAATCGAAAATATTGGAAGCAGTCTTTAGTGAATGATATAAATTCCAAATTAACACAAAATAATTCTCTTCACACGCTCGGCCAATGGTTGGACGAGAGTGTACAAAAATCTTAATAAATCTGAAAATGAAACAAAATATTTTAAAAAAATTGTTCGGCCATTCAAAGGCCGAATCCATGAAGCCCAAAAAGTTTCTTCAGTCGTTCGACCATTCCATGGACGAATTTATCAGACCAAAAAATTTCTTTCATTCTTTCGGTCATTCGTTGGACAGATGGGTCCGTCATTGGACGAATGGTTAATAGAAATATGGTATTTTGAGACATTATTTTTTTAGAGTTCAATATATGTTATCCCTGTCATATAAGCGAGATTTGAGTTACCCTTAAAAGAAAATTTTGGATAATTTATGTCCATATGTGACAAAAGACATAAAATTTTTAGATTTTAAGGAAATAATCTAAAACAATTTAACAAGGAATAAACTGAATTTTGACTATATGACAAGATATGAGTAACGTATATTTAACCCTAATTTTTAAAGTGTAGTATTTTAAAATATTTATTTCAATACTGTGACACACATATAGAAAAATAAATCTAAAAATTTAAATAAAGAAGAGAGACACATAACATTACAATATAACAATCCTTTTTCAAGAGTTGATTGAGAAACTCTCTTCTAATCGTGTTTGGTTAAAAAATTGTAACGGTTAAATATATTTTTAGTCCTAATCTACTTAATATAAATGTAAAGAAATCATGATGGCAACCCTAGCCACATGTCATCTTGGTAATAATTTGAGCCACATGTCATTTTATAATAATTCTAAATACAAACTCTAATTATACAAACTCTATATATTAAAATAAATAATAATCATAATAATAATAATAATATAATAGTAATAAAACTAAATCATCACTATTAATAATAATAATAATAATCTACTTAATATCTAATTAATAATAATAATATTAAAATAATAATAATAAAAACAAAAATAGTAATATAATAACAAACTACCACAAATATTCATCTAACACTATTATATCTTATTATCCTAATTCTCATTTTTTATACAAAAAATATTAATTATCAAATATTAATTATTATAATACAAAATTTGTTAATTAACACTATTATATTCAACTAACATTATTATATCTTATAATCCTAATTCTATTTTTAATTATTTTTTTAACTATTCTCTTTTAATATTAAAATTATAACATTTTATATATAAACTAGTAAGAGACCCGTGCCGCCGCACGGGTACATGTCTATTTGATGTAGTATATTTTGAATGATATAAAAGTCAATGTTAAATGTCACTATGAGCAATTTTTTTAATTATTATGTAAATAAATTAGACATGAAAAAAATAAATTTTGATAGAATATTAGCTTCATAATATTATAAGAAATGTAAGTACAAAACTCAGAATATAAATGAAAAATATGAAATTATTTACTTAATTGTAAATTGAACAATAATCATATAGATTTAAGTGTATTTGAAAATAATAATTTGTCTTTAAATAAAGGTAATAATTTGATAGTGACCCGTAACATAAAAAGTTAGTTGTGTGAATGACTATATAGTATTATTCAATGAGATAAAATATAATTTTATTTTAGTGAAGTTAAAAAATAGATTAATTAACGACCCGTGAGATAAATAAAATAATTAAATTTAATATTGTGTTAATGATGACCCGTGATATAAATAAAATTTTAATTGTATTAAAATTCAAAAATGGAGTTGAGAGGGACTAACATAAACCCAAAAAATTCAACAATGCAAAATTCATAAACTCACATTTT
The DNA here is from genome assembly GCF_029867415.1 of Vicia villosa. Classification (NCBI taxonomy): domain Eukaryota; kingdom Viridiplantae; phylum Streptophyta; class Magnoliopsida; order Fabales; family Fabaceae; genus Vicia; species Vicia villosa. The sequence continues at coordinate 703,128 of NW_026705279.1, read as the reverse complement.
AGTTCCCAATAAAATCAATATTGAATCTATATAACAACTTGGAACAGAAAATAAATAGTTTTTCCTATCAAAATTTGTTAATAAATTGACTGCTTCTGATTTCCATACATGTGCTGCTGCTATATAATTAATCCATTGTAGTATATCTTTTTTATTATAATAAATTGATTTTTAAACAATAGCAACACATATTACTGGAAAGGTCAATTACATGTCCTATGCGGAGAAAATGAAATGCTTGCGTTAGATTAGGAAAAAGAATTCTTACTGCAATTTTAGAAACTTTTGATAGATTAGGAACTTTTTTTTATGAGAATCTTCGTATCAATATTTTGACACTAAATTATAAAAGTAGCTCTTTAGGATAAAGATACAACAAAATCAATTACCAATATATAACACATACAAAGTTATCCAATAATGCACACTCCTTCATGGTCAATCTCTTAGTATTCCATAGATAGTAGATAGTAAATTCCAATCATACTCTTTATCATTTTTCTAAAATATTTTTTTAGAATAACTTTAATTATAAAATTTATACAGATTCATTAATGCATTGTCTTTTCTCATGGATTAACGTACTTTTTTTACTTCTATATAACTAAAAAAAATTATGAAAAAGTTAATCATTCTTCTTAAATATAATTCTTGAATTAATTTGAATATGGAAAAATTACTTAAATTCAAAAAATCATATTATATTGATGATAATATATAAACATTAACAAATAAAATAAATGTGTTTGAAATTTCTACTCAACAAATATAAAAAAGACATGCTATTTTAAATACGTTTTTAGAAAATTACATGACTAATAATAATATTAAAATAATAATAATAATAATTACAAAAATAGTAATATAATAACGAACTACCACAATTATAAATAATATTAGTAATAATATATTCATCTAACACTATTATATCTTATTATCCTAATTCTCATTTTTTTTTATACAAAAAAATTTAATTATCAAATAATAATTATTATAATACAAATTTGTTAATTAACACTATTATATTCAACTAACATTATTATATCTTATAATCTTATTCCTATTTTAATTATTTTTTTAACTATTCTCTTTTAGTTATTCTGTTTAATATTAAAATTATAATTTTTTATATATAAACTATGAATTACTTAGTTTTTCTAAATAATAAATAAAAATCACGAAAATAAAAATTATTTTAATTTTAATGAATACTAAAATTGTAATTAACATACTATATTGATGATAATATATAAACATTAAAAAATAAAATAAATGTGTTTAAAATTTCTACTCAACAAATATAAAAAAGATATGCTATTTTAAATATGTTTTTTGAAAATTACGTGTTTTCTTAATGAGTACACAATTTTTTTATAATAGATATTTAATGAATTGTTTTACAATATTTAAATATGAAAATTATCAATTACAATATTTATTTAGTCATTGTTAGTTTAATATGAATATGTAATATTAAATTTAAATAAGATTGACATGAAATATATAAGTTTATTTTAAATATATATATATATTTATTTTATTTTATTTTTTTGTTATAATTTAATAATGATAATTGAAGTTATAATAAACTAACAATTATGTAAGAAAAAAAGAGATAAATGATAAGATAAATGACAATAATGATAATACTAATTAAATTTATAAAACATATAATACTTAAGAGGTAAGAATAATAATTGTTCTAATATGATAATGAATATAAATAAAAATATAGATGATATAAAAAAGATACTATATGATAGAAAGGTATGATAACAACTTATTGTCATATCAAGTTTAATTCTTGATTTTAAATAAAAATAATTTATTTCAGACTTTAAATCAAATGTTAATAATTACGACTCACGCTTAAAGTTTTATATTTTAATATTGTAATTTTTTAATAGTTAGTTTAGTAATTTTATATTGTAAATTATAGACTAAACACTAAAAGAATAATTAAAATTTAGATTAATCTACTGTATTATGAATTTAATGATTAATCACAAATACTATCTATAAATAATTTAATATAACACTTTTTATAATATTGCATTATTCACGTTAATATGATATATCTTTTAAATTTAAGAAATATAATTTTGAAATTTTTCATATAAATAAATTATTAGAGATTTTTATATTTTTAAAATTTTGTTTATATTTTTATATAATTTTAAAGCACGTTTAAGCATATGATATAATTTATATATATAAATTATTAGAGTAAAAATTCTAATTAAACCCGTGCAACGCACGGGGCATAAATCTTGTAAAATTACTTAAAATAAATTTTAGTTTCTATAAATTTTTTTTTTTGATTTTTAGTCCTTATAAAATTATTTTTGCACTTAGTTTTAGTCTCTATAGAGAGACCAAAGATAAGTGCAAAAGTAATTTTATATGAACTAAAAATCAATATATTTTTTATAGAGATTAAAAATTATAATTGAGATATTTATAAGGACCCAAAATATATTTAACCAAAATATAATGCTATTCAAGTTTTTCTAAAATAAAACATAAATCCACGTAATCACAATGTTGAGTTTGCTTGAGGCATAGAACAAAGAAACACGTGTAATAATATGTGGTAAACAAAAATGTGAGATTCGGAGAGGATAAGGAAGAGTTGAAACCCTTTCCACCACGGTTTCAGTTCACCAAAGGAACAACCAAATTCCAATCTTCATCAATCATCACCATTTCAAATGAATATTCATACACACATTTCAATACCAAGTTTTACATCTCATCATTTCACTTCAAGAAATTACAAGTTTGTCTGTTCCAAAAGAGACGAATCTCCAAGAAACGGTGATAACAAGGGTATGTTATTCTTCATTTTTGCATACTAAAACATTATATGATTGACTCTAACTTTTTGTGAAATGTGTTTTAGGTGATAAATCTTCAACGGATTGGGACAAGGCATGGTCAAAGTTCAAGAAGCAAGGGAAGAAAACTCTATTCTCAAATTTTTCTGCTGATAAGTATGTGAGTTGGAATCCTAGGCGTTCAGATTTTCCACTTTCTGAGGAGGTTGATCCTATAAAGAAAACTGAGAGATCAAACCTCAAGTTCTGGAATAGTCCTACTTTTTCTCTAGGTGGTGCACTTATTATTCTCATTTTTCTTTTGTTGTACACCCTTCAAGCACCAATCAACAAGTAATTCAAAGTATTTAACATGGAAACCCATTATATTTAATAAATTCTTCACTTCTTCAACATTATCACAAAACAAAGTGGAATAGCCATGATAGTTACTGTTAACTTCCTTGTCAAAATATTGTCGGATCAACTACCAAGGTTGTTCACCCACCATAGCGAATCTCTAATTCCATGAAAACAACTATTATCATCTACCTTAACATAAAATATATCTTCGATGTAGTCATGAAAAACTTAAAAAACTAGGTCAAATATGTTCGATGTAGTCAAGAAAAATTTAAAAAATTAGGTCAAATATGTTTGATGTAGTCATGAAAAACTTAAAAAATTAGGTCAAATATGTTTGTTTTGTAGGTTGAAGGGTTTTTTTTGACATTGATGACATGTAAATTATTTGTTATCTAAGTTTATATTTTGAGACAGTTTTTTTTTTTTTTTTTAATCTAGTTTTAGAAGTTTTTACTACATTTTCTGCAAATGTTATTTTTCAAAGAAAAAATGGAAACATAAACATATCGAGAAGGGATGGTAACGAGTCGGGTCGGGTGCGGGTTTCGCACTATCTAAACCCGTATTTGAAATCGACACCCGAACCCAAACCCAATGGGCGTTCGGATGGAAAAATAACACTCATGCCCATATTCATTGAGTTTGAGTTTTTTCATCCAAACCCGCAATAAAATACATTTTTCTACAACTTTCCACAATATATATATATATATATATATATATATATATATATATATATATATATATATATATATATATATATATATATAAACGGGTGTGATTTTGGATTTCGAGTGCGCGTTTCACACTACCCAAACCCACACCCGAAATATTAGGTGACACTCGAACCCGAACCCAAATCCAGTCAACTCAGTTTTTACCCGTTGACTCGGGTTCGGATGCGGGTGGGCCCTGCGAGTTTGGGTCTTCTTGCCATCCCTAATATTGAGGCGAGAAGTCAAATAACAAGAAGTCTAAGGACAAAGAACTTGAAGTTCAAAGCGAAATGAAGTCCAAAAATCAATAAAATTGAGAAGGCCCAGTAAGAAATATGAATAACCCCAAAAACCGAAGCAAAAACAAACAGTCAACCTGTTTTAGGAAATACAATTGTGTTTCCCCTTCAACTTCCAAAACTTCCGCTTTAAAATGAAATTTTGTACTCGCCTCTGTTAGGGGAGTAAGAATGTCAACAAGACAAAGAATGTTCAGAGAAGGTTTTCCTGCTCTGCCCCTCCCCCCTCCAAAATTTTCTCCATCTCTACCACGAGGGTATCCTTATCCCCACAGAAATCGAATCATAAAAAAATTTCTTTACATTTCATTCAAAACTATGGCAGTGGTATTTTGATATTTTTTACAATAGTATTTCACTAAAAAAATTGTATGTATTGGGTGCACTTTTCTAGAATTTGATAATTTGGTAGTGAAACAATACATTATACAATAAAACAAAAAAAATAAAATGATCCACTAACGACTCTTCATTTCTAATATATTAATTTTTTTAAAATAAAAAACATAAAAAATTATATAATTATATATTATATAATATATAAAATATAAAAGATAAATAATACGGTCGGGGCCGGGGAACATGCCCAAAAGTGTCATTGGGAGAACTTTTCTCTCCATCCCTGTCTCCCCGTGAGAAAAAATCTCCAACTTCAAAACTCTAAATAGATAATCTTCACATGGATGCCCGTTAACATATGCATATTGGCATCTCTACATGGGAGAAATGAGTATCAAATAGTTTATAAGGGGGTTGAATAGACCATTCCCCTATTACCATTTTCATAAAACATTTTCTTCAAAAATTAGAGTTTTATAAACAGGCGCGCAAATAACATACAAAGTAAAATATATCAAAGGTTTTATAAAACATACGATTAAATGGATAGTATAGTTAGCTCGAATTATTATAAATCACAACCGAGAAAGATAGAGTTGCTTAAACAACTATATCAACAATCATCATAATTCAATTTTCACACAAAGCTTAAGTTGAATTTGATTAATCGAATGATCAATTTAACAACAAGAGATCATTCAGTCATAATTGCCAGAACGAATATCCAAATTACTAGATATATCGCAAACCTACACTTATATACCAAATCACTACATGTACATAAAATCTATTGACATGTGTTTCTAGAAAAGTAGTAAATGTTAAGTCATGCAAATTTATGTTGGGAGGGGGGAGAGAGAGAGAGAGAGAGAGAGAGAGAGAGAGAGAGAGAGAGAGAGAGAGAGAGAGAGAGATAGATAGATAGATAGATAGATAGATAGATAGATAGATAGATAGATAGATAGATAGATAGATAGATAGATAGATAGATAGATAGATAGATAGATAGATAGATAGATAGATAGATAGATAGATAGATAGATAGATAGATAGATAGATAGATAGATAGATAGATAGATAGATAGATAGATAGATAGATAGATAGATAGATAGATAGATAGATAGATAGATAGATAGATAGATAGATAGATAGATAGATAGATAGATAGATAGATAGATAGATAGATAGATAGGGAGAGAGATTATACGCCAAATTTATATTGGTTCAACATGTTCGCCCCTACTTTGCGCTTAGTTTAAACTTCAATGGAAAACCATTAAAAATTCATAGGATCTTCCATTATTTTTCAAATAAATGTACAATTTTTTGTTACAATGGATGATTGAGATGACAATGAACACTTCAAAGCCAATTAATTCTTAAGTCAACACAGGTCTAAATATGGATTTCCCTTCTATTGTGATAAAACACTCAAAACTATTGAATTTGTAAGATCTTACTTGATTTTGACCCAAATGTCTTGATAGACCTAAAGTTCCGCTTTAAGCTTCAAATTTTCATCAATCTTTACCCGACTCTATCGGGTCTTATATGAGCTCTTGTTCTTCTCAAGGATCTTGAGAACTCCCAACTTTGTTCTGCAGTTACTTTTACTTGGTATTATCAAAGTCTTCAATGGAGCACAAAATAATATTTTCTTTGCTTGAAGTCAGTTTCCAGGTACTATAATCACAACATCAAATCTTCAATCTGATACACTCAAAAAGCTTCACAATAAACATTAGATCCCCTAATGTACCTTGTATTTACCACTCACACTAAATCTTTAGAGTTGAGTACCACAACAATGAGAAAATGAACAATTGATTCAAGTAAAATCATACAACTTAATTCGAGTTAGAGGAAAGAATGACTTAAATCAAGGTAATACAATTTGGAAATTACTTGTTTGATTACGATCATGATTTAATCCACATGATTCGAATCAAGCAATCACATGATTCAAATCCTAGTTGTTTTTTTAAAAAAATTCTAATAATAATTCTAGTCAAACACTTTTATGGTTCGCATCAAGGTGGTCTGTGATTTGAATGAGACATTTCCTTGGTTCAAATCATTAATATAGTACTAGAATCCATATTTCAATTTGAATTATTGATTCAATTTATCCATATGCTTGATTCAAATAAAGCTTGAAAAACTCATTGCTTTAAGTTTTCTGACTTGTGATTCAAGGTACACATATATTTGACTTTCACCAACTTGCTCACACTAAAAAAGTTACAATTCTACAATAAATAATCAAATTACAAATATATCAACAAAATCAAGAATAAAATTACAAAAATAAAAAAATTACATAACATCAAAATACAGATGAAATTTACTTTTACCAAGTGAGCTATTTTAGCCTAAACATTATGGATCAGTATATCTCCTCTATTATAAAAGGGACTCAAATTTTCCAATCTTATCATCAGATTTTCACCAAATTCTTGCAATCTTTCTTTCTTAGTTTAGTTCTTATCATAGTTTAAGTTATTTCATTTTTCATTGTTTTAAACTTTCTGGAATGCTTCATGTTCAATAAAGTCAAGTTTATCCAATTCTCTATTTATTTGTTTTCTTTACTTGCTTTTTATTCTCTTTGTTTGTATTGCCTCATTATGTCCAAATATTTCACATCTCGAGATGATGGGAACTCTGATGATGAGTCTTGTATGAACTATTAATATTTTTTGTTATTATTGGATAAAATAAGATCAATCTAGCTTTATTGTTATCCATTCTTATAATTAGGCATTTTAAATCACATTATATAATTGGATGAAGCAGAGAAATTGAAAGCCTAATATTTTAATCATAAAACATAATCGACTGAAGTGACAAAGTAGAAGTCTCAATATGTCTTATCGATTTTCGCTATTACCCACATGAAGTTAAAGTTTCAAGGAAATATGCAGTAACAATGATATTCAAAAAATTGAAAAGTGCGGCAAAAAAATCTTATAGGTTTTTTGTTTATCTTAAATGCGCAAAAAGTTTATTTCATTTCTTGTTGGTGCAAAAGAATTCTTAAAGGCCCAAAGAAGACAAGGGGAAAAAGTAGGGGTGGCAAAACGGGCCGGGGCTCGCCGCCCGCGCACCCGCTAAAAATTGGTGGGTTGGGTTGGGATTTTAGGCTCGCCGCTTGCCAAAGCCCGCCCCGCCAAAATCCGCCGTCCTCCATACCCACCCCGCCAAAGCCTGCCGCTCGCCAAAACCCGCTCCTCCTCCAAAACTCACTATTTTTTAGTTAATTCTAGTAATTGCAATTCTTGATGGTTTATTTTATACATTTATTTATAAATATATGTAATATTTTTTAGAGTAAATTTGTTAAAAAATTACTTTTATAAAAAATAGTTTTAAAAAATAATTGAAAAGTTTAATTAAAAGGTAAAAAAAGCATATTAATCTATTAAAAAAATATAAATAAAAATAGGCGGGTAAGCCCGCCGCCCGCCAACCCGCCATCTTGGCGGGGCGAGCATGATTTTGATGCCCATTTTACTTGGCGGGCATGCCTGCCCCGCTCGTTTTTAGGCGGGCATAAGGCGGGGCGGGCGGAGGGTGGGGCGGGCGGCCCGTTTTGCCACCCCTAGGAAAAAGGACTAAGGAGAAACTCTAACAAGTCTAAAGAACGAGGCCCCAAAGATATCATTAACTAACATATTATTCGATTCATTCGTCAAGAGATTTGGAAGAATGAAGAGCTCATTATTGTTAAAAGTAAGTCTATAAATGGCTAGCCAATCTACACACTGATTTCCTTCACGCCAAAAATGGATGAACTTGATTTGTAAATCCTTTTGTGCCATCTTTCTAATTCTACGGACTAATGTTTGAAAGTTGGGGTCCTCCCCCAACCTCTTAGCTGACCATATTTATTAGAGTTTTTTAGTCACTTTCAACCACCGGATTTGGAATTCTCTTTTTCCAAGGTAGCTTCATCCCATGCAACACAGTCCATATTTCTACTGTCAGAGCATCACAAAAATAAATTTTCCGTGCATAACCCATTGCCCATTTCCGGATGAATCTCTTAATAAGCCTTTACACCCTGTTGTGGATATAGATTTCTTGTAAGTATCATCATAATTAAGCTTAATCTAATTTCTATTTGGGTGATACCAACTAATATCTTTAATATCTAGGTTCATGGTCCCTACTTTGTTCTACACATGGTTTCCATTTTCGATCTCATTCACCATATGTATAATTGTATTTTTTGGGTTGTCTGGTCACTAAAACACCTATTCAAACATTGATTTGTTCCTCCACTTCCACAGGTACGAAGATAATATCATAAAAATTGAACTGAACGTCCTTTGTGTAAAACCATAGTATTTTCTCTAAGGTTATATGTGATCCACTCCCTGCAAGAAAAAGAATAAAACTAAGTCATTTTGTTAGAAGAAACAATTATAATCGATACTTGTGTTGCATAAGGGAAATCTTGAAGCACGTGAATCAAGGTATCTTTAGTGTCCATACTCCATTTCGTAATTAGTGGGAATTGTTGGGTTTCACTTGTGTCGTCTACAGTTTGTCAATAAGTCTCTCATGTAACATAAGTCATAAGTCAAGTGAATATTTGGATTCGATAGGGCCTTTACAGTTCCAGACGATTTTCCAATCTATATCCTCGTCAATAACAACCAAATATGATGCAAGATATTTATAAGCATTATCCATAAAAAAATCATGATCTCTATTATCACCCACTCTAACTTGTCAGCACTATCTTCAAGAAGAGGGGAAAGAATAGCCATAATGTGATTAATCAACTCATAAGTGCAAATTTGAGTCTTCTTAGAATTAATCTTTTAACTATAGGCTTGAAAATATTGATTAAGATGATATTTGATGCAATAATATTGTTCTATAGTGGCCAATGCAAAAAGGAACCTGCATATGCAAAAATGATATGTGAAATCAGATGTCCTCCCTACCCCGCACGCAAAGGCTTCCAATAACTTGTATCAACATTATCAACAATGATTTATGACAACTGATTCAAACATGTGACAAAAAGATAAGGAGAAAATGGATCACCTGAACGAATGCCTCTGGATGGAACAAAGTTATCCAACTTGTCCTTATTCCACAAAATTTTGAAATATGAAAAACAAATACACTAATAAATTAAATTTATTAATTCTTCAGAAAAGTGAGAGTCCTAAAGACATTGTGTGATGAACTTCTAATTCGATATGTCGTAAGCATTTTCTAAATCAATCTCCTGAGCTATATTAATATTATGATGAATATTCCTACATGAGATAAAGATTGATTGATGCAGAGAAATAAAATTATTTAGCAGACACTTCACATGATTCACCACAATTTTAATAACAAGTGTGTATATATATATATATATATATATATATATATATATATATATATATATATATATATATATATATATATATATATATAGGGCATATCATATGAGAATGCCTTTTTTATATGAGAATGTGAGAATGAATCTGAACCATTGAATTTTAAAATAAATGGTGGAGATTATGGGTGGATCTTTTTTTCTCTCTCTTGCATCTTGAAATAAATGAAGTAGGAGAGAGAAAAAAAAGATTCACCCATAATCTCCACCATTTATTTTAAAATCCAATGGTTCAGATTCATTCTCACATTCTCATATAAATATGTCATTCTCATATGATATGCCCTATATATATATATATATATCACATTGTAGAGTGCAATATGATAGAACTATGTGAGTAATTTTGACTAGTCAATCTTAAGAATAAGCATCGAAAAAATATTATTTGCATGTCTTATTAATGAGAAGTTACTCTAAACTCTAGTAACAAAATGGTGTAAAGATAAAGCCACAGTCTCCCGATAATGTTGATAAAACAACATTGAATAACCCAATAACACTTGAATGAGATGACAAGGGTCTCTTCTAATTTAATCAGAGGTCTTGAGTTCGAACTCAATCTCAGGTACCCCATAATAATATTAATCACTTTTAAATTATTTCACATATTTAATTTCCATTCCACATTTTTTTTGTTAAAAGATTTAATTAGTAATTAGCAATAAAATAATTATAGGAGAGAGTTAAAAAACTGGAGGCATTTTTCTTATCCCCTCAAAAGTAAAATATTTTCAATTGTTTTCTTGACCAGAAAATATCTTTACAAACAATGCTACACTTTGTTGGCATACGATAATATTCTTGAGGACACCATCATTTCAAGCCATGCGAAATAAAATAAAATCCAAAACCCATACAAACCCCATATCCTTCCTTCCTTCATTCATTCATTCAACTCAACTAAACAAACGGTTGGTGAAGAATGAGAGATTTTGTAATCCTCGGTTCTTCCATCATCACTCCACCTCCCAACTCCCACCCACCACCCTCTTCCTCTTCTTCCACTCCACAGCACCGCCACCCAATCCTCAAACCCCACAAACCCTCTCTCCCAAAGTTCAAACCTTTATCTTCTAGTAACACTTCTTCCACCCCTCTTCAAACCCCTCTCAAACTCAAAGATTCCGGTACCCTTGACACTGACTCCGAGCTCAATCCTGAGGTATTGGCCAATGCGGTTCTTGTAGGTATCAAAGACAAGAATGTCCGGAGTGTGATTGAGAGATTGAACAAAGCGGAGGGTCTTGGTGGGATTTCTTTATCTGAGCATCTTGATGCCTCTGTCATTGCAAATGAATGTTGTCACTTGGTTACACGTGGCCACATTGAAGAAGCTGTTGAATTGATGGAGATTCTCCCACGTAATTTTCTTGTTTAAGCTAGTAGATTGCATTTTAAGTGTTTGATAAAATTAGTGTTTGAACGAATTGATAAAGCCTCGTATTAGCTTATTCGCTTATGAAGCTACCTGTTATAAGCTAGTGGTTTGGACTGAGGTGTAGTGTTTATGAATGGAGTAGTTTCTTTATGACTGTTTTTTTTTTCTTTTCGATGTGATAAATGAAAGTAAATGGGTTTCTTGCTTCAGGTTTCCAGTTATCAATTGCAGAACTTGTTGAGCCGTCTCACATTCTAAAAAGATGTGTTCTTAATCGGAAACCAATTTTAGCTGTGAGGTATCTATGATTTTTATATTGTTTCAAGTTCTCATGCACATTGATGCTACTGAAATGTGGGTTCTTGAATTTCTAATAAGTAGTTCTACTCTTCTGTTGTTTATGTTTTTCTTTCGAGTCATTAGTTAATTTATATTTTCTAAACTCCTGCTTTTTGTGGTATTCTACATGGTTAAAAGATGTTAGTATTCTTTATATGATCTGTTGTTTTGTTTTATATGATAGTGTCTTGTTTTTCAGGTATGCGTCCCTTCTTCCAAAAGCACATATATTATTTAACCGCATCATATTAGAATTTGGCAAAAGTATGGATTTGGTTTCTGCTCTGAAAGCTTACGATGCAACGAGGGAGAACTTGAAAAAGCCCAATCTGTATATATGCCGCGCAATAATTGATGCATGTGGTCTCTGTGGGGATTTCATGAAATCTAGGTACTTATATGAGGTACTTTTCAATCAGTTTACACGGTCTTGCTTAAACTTGTATTCGGAGACTTGAAGTAAAGGGAATTCTGAATCAAATGACATGGAGTTATTTTACCGAAGAGAAACATTGATATGGATCAATAGACAATTTCTATTAAAAACTTTCTGTATGCAGCTAATTGATTGTCAACTTAAAATAGAGATTAAATAATTAAGTTTTAGCACCACGGCGTTGCAGTATAAATAATATTTTATTGCTGCTTACTCATAATAAATATGTAATCTCTTCAATCACCGTGGTTTAGTTGAATTTGAAGCAGTAAAAGGTAGCAATCAAGTAGTGGAGTTCTATTGTGAGGGAGGAAATGGGATGGGAAGAGAGTTGACATGATCGATCTAACAACTATGAATACAATTAGAGCTACAAAGAATGACCTAAGCTTATATCAAGAATAATGTGCGGAGGACTTGTTCTTTCAGCAGACAGAAACCAAATCAACTTATAGCCATTTGGATTCAGTGACTAAGTACAGCTTTTACACCATCAGTGAATTAGACACACCATTTTTCACTACATTATAAGTATTTTATGTAGTGGATCTTAGCTTTAGCGTTACCTTAAACTTGCCTGTGATTGGTTCTTCAGTCACAGCCCTGGGATAAGTAAAAAAGATAAAAGAGGTAATAACTATGAGATAGAGATTATTCCTCAGGGTAGGGGGCATAGAAACAGTAATATAATTTTAATAACTTTTGAACTTATTATGTGATTTGGCTTTTAGATTTTCGAAGTATGAATTTTAAACTTGATTATTCTATTAAAGTCTTTTACTATTTAGTCACGCATGCCTCAGTTCTGTATTATAGAATTCATTTTGCATATTTTCTGGCGCAGGATTGGCTTAATCAGAAAATCACTCCAAATATATATGTCTTCAACAGTCTCATGAATGTGAATGCCCATGATTTCAGCTACTCGTTAGATCTATATCAGAATATGCAGGTGACTCCTGCTGTTCACAAATATTATTATGGCTCACATACGTACATATATACAAATGCGGAGCGTGAATCCCCTCCCCTGCAAAAATAGAAAGAAAATAAAACAGAATTCTTGAGCAGAGATGTGCATAGGTTACTTGAGGCACCACCCGCTCTTACTGCTCATGTCTTCTCATAAAATTTTGTTTTATGTACTAACTAAACAGCAAAATGCAAGTCATGTCTATAACACTGTCCATTCTGTTTCCCTTGCAAAATGAGAAAAGAAGGCTAATTAAATTATCTTCTCCATAACTTGGCATAGTAATTGATAGTACATGTTTCATTTTGATACTTCTTATTGACAAGAACATTAAAGTTTTGTGCATCCGAGCAAATGCTGTATATTTGCTAATTCCTTCTACGAATCCAGAAGCTAGGCGTGAAACCCGATGTGACCTCATATAACATCCTACTAAAAGCATGCTGTGTTGCTGGAAGAGTTGACCTTGCCCAAGACATGTATAAAGAACTTAAGCATTTGGAATCTGTGGGACAACTGAAATTAGATGTTTTTACCTACAGCACAATTATAAAGGTATATTACTGTAGACCAACATAATTTCATTGATTTTGTATGGTATCTACAACCGTCTTCTTCAATCCTATGCACCAACATTGTAGGCATATGTAATACATTCTTGTACAAACTGTTTGGCATGTCCTGACTAGTACCACTGCCAATTTCAGGTCTTTGCAGATGCAAAGTTGTGGCAAATGGCTCTAAAAATTAAGCGTGACATGCTTTCTGCTGGTGTTTCTCTTAATGCTGTTGCGTGGTCATCATTAATCAATGCATGTGCACATGCAGGACTTGTGGAGCAGGCAATTCAGTTATTTGAAGAAATGATGTCGTCTGGCTGTGAACCCAATACACGGTGTTTCAACATCATTTTAAATGCATGTGTTGAAGATTGTCAGTATGACAGGGCTTTTCGCTTTTTCCATTCTTGGAAGGGAAATAAGATGTTAGTGCCCTTTGATGAAAGCAACAATAACAATTCAGAGCAGGGAGGCATGCATAATGTTACCAAAGTACCAACAGGCATTTCTAGTTCACATATCTTGAGTTTTACTGAGAGGTTCCCTTTCGCACCAACTACATCTACATACAATATTTTACTGAAGGCTTGTGGTACTAATTACTATCATGCGAAAGCACTGTTCAACGAGATGAGAACAGTAGGTCTTTCCCCTAATCAAATAAGCTGGTCAACTTTGATAGATATATGTGGAGCATCAGAAAACGTGGATGGTGTTGTTGAGGTAAAGTTTGATTAATTAGAATATAATGGTTTCGCTTCGACTCTTTACAATGTTATGGAAACCTTTTCCGTAAAGTTGTGTTTGAATTGGTATTTTGGTAATATTGCCATTGGGAAATTATTGGTTTCTTATCATATTTGACATTTTTTATGTACCAGCTGAACTATTTAATCGTACCAAGAAAAGTGAGAACAGTTGGGTATCAAATTTGTTACTCTCACAAATTGCTTAATATGTTCAAATTTTGGTTTTGTATCAATTGAATTTATAATTTGATGCCTCAATCAATAATTAGAAAAATGAAAATTGTTTTAGACCATGGAGGGAAATAATAGGTGAATAGGAAATCCTTCCCAAAAGTTCAAACCCTAAAGACTTAGTATATGCAAAGCTGTAGCTGCAAGAAAAATAGTAAGAAACTATCATGCTAAATTGCATCTTTCAAAACTATTTATAGGCATCTTATGATTATTCAATTAGAAAACCTTACCATGTGGTCATGTTTGAGATAAAACCATACTCTCTAATAATCACTGAGAAATATTAGTCTCTGTGAATATTGATATGCGTAGAGTACAAACTATTCTACTTTGTTTAACAATTTCATGTAATGATAATATGATATCGGTTCTCTGATGAGACGACCATGTCCCCTTGCAGATTTTGAGGACCATGATTGATTCTGGAATTAAACCCGATGTTGTTGCATATACAACCGCCATTAAGGTCCAAGCTGCTGATGAATGAGTTGTTCCATTTTATAAAATCAATTGTACACTTGGAGAGTACATTTTTCACAATCTCTAAATTGCTAGCTTTTAACATATGGGAATTTTTCCTTTTGGTTTGCAGGTTTGTGTTGAAAGTAGGAAATTTACGCAAGCACTAACACTATATAAAGAAATGAAAAGCTACGGGACACTTCCAAATATGGTGAGTCAGTTGTTATTATGTTAGTTCATTTTTTTCATAAAATCACGAACTTAGATCTGTCGACTAACTCAATGCAATTTGGATGACACTGCTCTAAGATTCATCATCCCTTAAAATCATCTAAAATATGCATAGTATGGTTGATTTATTTACTCATTGTTTCCCCCTAGGATGTATGATTAGGACTAATAAGTTACCTGTTTTGTAAGTCAATTAGGTCATTAGCTAGGTCAGCCAGTTAGTTAGAAGGGATTGGAAAGGAATTGGTTAGATAAGCCCTAGGAGGATTCATTCAGAACATTTGATAGTTTTTTAAGTGATAAGAGAGATCCTTTGTGAAGTGGAAACCCTTGGGGAGAATTTTGTTCCCTTTTTTCCGTTCAAGTTTTCAATATTACATTTCTATTTTTTTCTTCTCTAGGTGACATATAATACACTTCTAAGGGCACGGAGCAAATATGGATCTTTGCGTGAAGTGCAACAGTGCCTGGCTATATATCAGGATATGCGGAAGGCGGGGTATGTTAGCTTTTTTGTTCTCTATAATTAACTTGGAGACTATTTATATTTTCGATGTATAGGTTACAAATGTCATGTGTACCGTGTTTGGTCCATGTTTAATGGTTTCATGAAAAGGTATAGGCTTTAGCCGTTATTGATTTCAAGTTATATGCATACACAGAACAGCAGTCTACAATGATGCTACATATAAAATAAATGGCCTGAATATTCTTTGACTCAGACATTGCTTCAGTTTTGAACTAAATAGTGTATGGGTTATATTATAGGTACAAACCCAATGACTACTATCTGAAGGAGCTGATTGGGGAGTGGTGTGAAGGAGTAATACAAGAAAGCGGAGAGTACGAATGTGAATTTTCTTACAGCAAGAAACCTGAAAAAGAGAGACCTCGGAGTTTACTTCTTGAAACCATTGCGACACATCTACTAAAGAGAGTAGCTGACATCTTAGCAATTGATGTTCAAGGGCTCACAAAGGTGCGAATAAATTCCTTTGCTATTATTTGGAATAAATCTGTCTCAAGCATGGCTCAAAGCTGCAACTTTTGTTGACAGCATTTCTTAAACATTACTTCATTTGTTTCCATATCTTCTCTTGGTTTCTGTCACAACTCTTAAATTTAGAAAATAAAACAATAGCTTGCAAGAAATATTTGATCTTTATGAAGTCTTAATTCTTACTTTTTGTCATCAAACCTCCCGTGTCAATAGGTTGAAGCTCGCCTGGTCATTCTCGCAGTTCTTAGAATGATCAAAGAGAACTATGCTTTTGGTATGTGATGCTACTCTACAATGCCTTTGTCAACCTTTCATTTTTGTACGGCCTTGGCCTAACGCGTAACTAAATATGTCGTTGGCTTTTATGGATACAGGGCATTCGGTGAATGATGACATCTTGATCATCATAGGAGCTACCAAAGCAGATGAGGGTCCATCCAAAGAGATATTAGAAGTGCAAGAGGCTATTATCAAACTTCTTTGGAATGAATTGGGGCTTGAGGCTCTTCCACCAAATGACAGGACAAAGTTCCAGAACCCCAAACTTTCAAATCTCACCCTAAAAGCACCAGCAGATGAATCATTACCCACAACAACGGGGCTTCACACAAGGAGACCATCAGCTCTACAAAGACTGAAGGTCACCAAAAAATCATTAGACCGTTGGTTACAGAGGAAAGTAAGCGTAAAATAGTATTTGGCGACCTCTAAGTTCTTAACTACAAAATCAATCTCTTCATTGTTTATAATAAAAACTCATGGGAGTGATGTACATATGTTAGATATGTCAATTTTTCCCTCTCCCAGTAGCTGCTTCGACATGTATATATAATCATGGTATAGCTGCAAATGTATTTTGTATTCAAAGTATTAACTATCATGGAGTGAAATAAAATCACGTGTTTTTTTTCTTCTGTATTTTCAATTTTATTTTCAGTTGTACTTCTGTTCCCAGTTCTCTGTTTACTGAAACAAGAATAACAATTTGAAGAAGAAAAGTATTATAAAAGGAGGCAGCTGAATAGATTGGACGCTTCACATAGTTTTTTAATGTTAAGTTATTGAACAAATTTATGTTTAGAAGTCCAGCAAATTATACTGCAAATTGAAAAGTATTATTATAAACAAGAATTCTGTTGAAGGAGAGAAAATAAGATAAACATATGATAAATCTGTGCTTGAACTATACAGCAGAGTCAATTTTATAGACTCAAAGAAATAATTACAAACCCTCTGATAAATCCAGGACCGAAATATATTTCAACATATTCCACATTACGAGGTTGTCATTTGGCAAATGACAGGTTGTAACCTCTTAATAACTGAGCTTCAAGGCAAAGTTACTGTAAAGGTTAAGAAACAGCTAAATATGATGTACAATGGCTCTATGATGAGATGTTATCACACTTCATGAAGCACAAAAAGAGAGGCTCCATCTCTTCTTTCTTCAAGAGCAACATGCTTTTAAGATATCTTCAATTTCTGGGTCATCCCCTGCTTCTTTGTCCTACTCACATCATATGAACACATTTCACATAATCATAAAAGTTATAAGCATGTATGCCATGAATATTCCAAGGAAGATAAAATTGGAGTATAGGATTCAGATGCATACCTTGTGAATGTATGAGATGTTACCTTTACCAGGACCTGCAACAATAATTCCTCCTTGTTGCCTGCCAATGTGCGAAGTTCATAATATTAAGGAAAAGCTACGAGAAGTTCAGCCACGCACAGAATGAAGAGCATGACTCAATCAAGTGTCATTAACTAGGTTACCAGAGAAATGATTTAGAATCCCTTAGAATATCTATCATAGTATAACTATTGTATATTTTAAATAATTTAGTTCCTTAGATGATTTATTGGGAGAAGTTTCCATATATTTTATCACAATTCACGTGCATAACAAATTAAAAAAAAAAAGTTTAAACAGAGTTTTGTTTTATAGGTTCAATATTAACACACATCGTTAAGATTTTTTGCAAAACAAAAAATGATAAAGAAGACACAACAGACAATCCATTTAGAGTGACACAGATAATCAGATAATGTGACAGTGTAAGACTTCTTGCAAGATAATTCACATACCAGCCTCCTCTGCTAACAGTGTCCTTTTCAAATGAAAGCTTCCAATCTTGTCGATAACCTTCCATGTACAATTCTATTATCTTAAGACCTGCCTGTAGTTAACAACTGAAATTAACACAGGTGTTCTTTGTATTGTTGACAAACAAACTTCAATTTATAAACGTATACGGTGTACATCACTCAGCCACAACTGTTTCATTTCATACATTACTTTCAAATGAAAGATTTGTTTGTTTCTCTTACTTTTGGGGTAAATGTAGTCAAAACTCCAGAAACAAATCTTAAGGCCTCATACGACGATTGAGCAGGGTCTGCATAGATTTCTGGAACAGGTAACAAGATTCTGTTGAAGCGCTGATATAAGATGATTTCGTTACAGAAACTAGCACAAGTAATAGGTCAGATCTAAAGTACCTCCTTTAAATTTTGTTTGCTCGGCAAAGGATTTTGCCTGTATTAAATATAGGCATCAGCTGCAAAATTAGAGTTACCAATTCCAGCATTCTACTATGACGTCATGAGAATGCAGAAAACGCAGCATAGCATACCTGATCAATGTTGCCAGGTCCAATCAATACGAGCGCTACACCAGACGCATCCATTATATCCTGTTGATATAGCATAATCAAAAGTAGAGAAGGTAAAATACAGCTTACAACATGATTAGCCCAAAAAATTTACCTTCTTTGATGCGAGATAATCGGCCCTTTTGCGGCAAAGTACACACCTGCAAAATGTAGATGCATATTCAATAGCTAATTTGTAACACAACACAACTCAATTACAAGATATAATTGCATCTAAACTAAAGAATAGCTTGCTCTACTTATGAATCAAACAACAGAAAATCACCCGAAGTGACGAGCAAATGCGACAACAGCTTTCCTATCTTTCCACAAGTCAGAAATTGGAATCCCATTTCCTTCCAAATCAAACACTTTCACCAAATCCAATGAACTTGAAGTGTCCTCACTTATCAAAGGAGACTCAACTCCTATTCATAATCCAATCATTGAAACAATTATCAGCAATCAAAAAAGGAAAATATCCAATACATGTTTCATTTTCATTATTACAAACAATGTATATGCAAAGAAAAAGAAAATTATAATTGTTACATAATTGTTTTCAGCTTATTTCATCAGGTTCTAAGGAATAGCTTATGAAAAGAGGTTAATAAAGCTTATATGAAAATAACTTGCCTGCAGAACCAGAGGCAAAGGGTATAGTGGTGGTGGAAAGTTTGAGTGGGTTTTTGGAATATATTGGAAGTTTTTGGTTGAGTGAAACTGAGGGAGATACATGTAGCCTGTTATGGATTGTGATTTGGTTAATGTGAAGTGAATTTGATATAAGTGTTGAAGAAGAACACGCCATGGAAGTGAAAGTTTTGTTTTGTTTTCATCTTTCCGAGTGTCTCTCGGTTTAACTAGTTCAGAAAAAACAACAAATCAGATGTTGGAGAGATTTTCCATATACGTGGCATATTCTGTGGCATAATAATTCTGAAAAAATATAGAACTTTCTCTCACAACTAGTAACAAACTCGTGCGTTCGCACGAGTTCTGGTATAGAACGCGCATTTGTTTCAGATGTATATTTTTTAATAGAAAAATGTCTGGTTACCCGTGAAAAAATAATAATTGAATATATAATTAATAAAACAATATTTTGATCAATAACTTCATGTTTCCGGGTACAAATATTACTTTTGTTTAGGTATCGTTATAAAAAATATCTGAATCAATAGTAAATTTTCGTATATAAAAATATTTAGATCAATAATATATTTTTTCCCGTATACCATTTTTTGATAAAAAATATTTAGATCATAAATACCATTTTTTATATATGAAAATATTTAGATCAATAATAGATTTTTTCCTTTACAAATTTTATTTTTGTTTAGGTATCGTATCAGCACCCGTGTGTTCGCACGATGTTGGTGTGGTACGCAAGCTTTTGTTTTCAAAATGAAATTAAAAATAATAAAATTGTTTTACCAAAATAAATAATATGTTATTTTAAAAAAAAAACATATTTTTAAAATAAAAACAAAATTATTTTACAAAGATTGTTTTAATATATTTCAATTTTTAATATATTATCTTTAAAAAATTTGTATCTTAAATTAAAAATAATTTTTTAAAAAATAGATACATACATAATTTAAAAACAACACATTTTTCTCTTGGTTTAATTCATTATATTTTAACAACACATTCTTCTAAAATCATTAACATTCTTCTAAAACCATTAACATTCCATATCTTAACAGTATTACCAGAGTCTTCTAAAATCATTAACATTCCATACCTTTTATTATAATTTCATGAATTACCTATCAAAGTCTTCTCTAATGTAAAATCATTAACATTATCTTAAGAGTATTATCAGAAGCTACAGTTGCAAAATACCTAAAAATATCACCGAGAAATATTAACGTCTTAAATAAACGTAGAGATACATTAGGAATTTAAAGATAAAAATATTGAATATTGGAGCATGAGATTTAGTTTCTTGCATTCAACCCAAATCCAATGAAAATAGCCCCGCTCTTTTTTAGTTTAATGAGATTTCAATTCTTAAATGATAGATCTTTAAACAACATAAATTAAATATTTAATTTGTTATCCCAAATTTCTTTATGCCCATAATTTTTCTCAATGGGTGAGAGATAAAGAGGGAGGACATAATAGAAGCACTGATCAACCGTAGGCTAAGGAAATGGTGGAGATGCATGGCTATTGGGTGTATACTGGAATTAAGAGTGCATGTGGGATGTAAAAGAGAAAGAAGCATTGCATGTGTTAGCCTGATGAGTGACTATAGTGTTACAACTTACAACTACAAGTATTATAATTCAAATATTTCACAATATTATTTTGGATTTGTTTAATATTTTCATAGAGAACATTTAAAAATCTATTCTAAACTGATATCCATATACAGTAAAAAAGAGTTCATAACTCCTACCAATTTACAGCTGCATGAATTTGCTGTCAAATCCTATTTTGATCACCAGATATTAGTTCAGTCTGTTGAATCACATGCAAAATCAGTGAGAACCTCAATGCAAGAACCTCTACATACAAAGATCTCATTTAGTTGGATAATTTAAGAACTAAGGAACCATAGCAAATGAAGAAAAATAATCAAAGAGACATGTTTGATGCTTCAAATGAATATAAAGAAAGGTATTCAAAAAAGAAAAATGAGTGAAGTTATTTCACAGATTGAAAAATTATTGAATTAGAGAGGATACATAAAGACAAATACTGATATAGATTGAACCATTGACTCTTTGATCAGCACTAACAATCAGCATCAGCATTAGAATAATATCTAAAAACACCCTTAATTGCATGACAATAGTCCATTATAATCAGTCAATAAAACCTGTAGCTACTACTTATCTTTCGTTGGTTTCTGAAGTGATGCAGCAAGAGCATTAGTGCAGCAAGAGCATCTAATATCCTCTTTGGCATTTCTTCGAACAGTACACATGCATCTATAATATGACTTTTCATCCCTGTTAAAAAAAGAAGTAAATTCAATCAACAGCAGTATAAATTATATTGATTCGAATATATGTCATATTAATTATGCATAAAGTACATGACAGTTAAGTAATTATGCGTAAATTATGCGTAAAATCAAATAATCTACCATATAAAACAAAAGAACTAATTATACTAACAGTGAAGTTCATGGTGCAAGATTCAATCTGGGTTTCCATGTTCCAGACAACTTCGCTCTCGACTCCGGGCAACCTCATCTCGGAACCTGTACGGGATACGTTCAGGGCATCACTCAACAATTCATCAATCAATTTAGTCCCAAAATCAAGTGCAAATTCAAAGTTATATAAATGAAAAATGAAGTCATATTCACTCTCAAACTTTTTGAACAGGGCAACATCAAAATACTCATGAAAAGCCCTACAACAACACACAAAACTAGTCCTATAAGCATCAAACCTAATCCATACAGAAAATGCAACCCAACACAAAAGTTTAGAAGAAGAAAAGAAGGATCATATATAAACAAAATTCTTTTGGAACTTGGAACTGTTATTGGAAAGTTAGTCATGTTTCATATCAAGATAGCAAGCTTACGAAAATTCCCAACCTGCACTTGACGAAACAAAGCCGACACCGAATATGTTCCCACCATTAAAGGCAATTTCAAAGATGCTGCAAAGACAGTTTCAAAGTTGTACCTCAACAACAATTAATGCAATCAATATATGATTTGTTTGAATCAACAAACCGAAGGACCAACCTTGTTTACGACCAACAACAACAAAACATTGATTTTGTGGACACTATAACAATAAAACAGCAACAATGTTCAAACCTTCATCAAAAAATAATTAACAAAATATTGTAAGCAAACAAAAAAAATGTCACTTCGTTGGCAAATCGAAAATAAAGGTTGAAATCAAACTTGTTTCAGAATACTCACCGGCAACCTCTTCGACCGGACACCGATGATAAATCTATAAAATTAAAACCGTAATTTTCCCGTTATTGAACCTTAGCCACAAAACCAAAACCCTAATTTTAAACACAAAACCAAACAATTCAGAAACAGATACAAATCGAAGAAATTTCATAACCGACACAAATCGAAGAAATTTCATAACCGATACTCAGAACATACCTTTATATACTCCAAATCCTCCCTGCACAAAATTCACCACAAACCCTAACATGAAGAGTGACATACAATAACTACAACATCTTCAGTAGTTTCGAAGCTCCGTAAGTTTCCGTGGACATACCAGAAACGCTCCAAGAGTATCATAGAGTACCATCCGGTTTGTAAAGAAGAAAGAAAGAAAAAGGAAAGGGAAGAGAAGAAACGTGAGAGAGAAAGTGAGAAAGGAAGAGAGAGAATGAGAGAAAGGACTGAGAGAGAGAAGAAATTGAAATTTTGAATTTAAGATAGTGAGATACAGCTATTTGGCAATTCAAAAAGATATACTTTTTCAGTAACCATTAAGTTGTAGTTCCCCCATATGACATCATCAATTCATTCATTCCTAAAGAGCAAAGGCACAAAACAACAACTATACAATTGGAAGTCAATTATATGACATCATTAGTTGAAAAAAGTAAATTTATGACCAAAATTGCCCCCATTTTGGAGAGGTGGCAAAATTAGAAGGAAGGGTATTTGGATATTTTCCAGAACAATTTCCTTTCTTATATTATAGATTCCTAGCTCCTACAAAATAATAATAAAGATAATACTTTTATAAAATTAATCTTAATTACTATTGGTTGTTATATATTAACCTGACTTGAAAAGAGTGTAAATAAGAGGTAAAGTTGGTAAAAATTAGTTAATGTTGCATTGAAAAAATAAAAAAACTATTATTTTAAAACAATTTTTTATGACTAAAAAAGGGAGTATTTATTGACCCCAATTTATGGCCCATTATTTGTTACCGGAGTTTTTCTTATTTTAAACAAAATTAAAAAAAAAGCGTGGGTTATGATCAGATTTAGCTTTAGTTTTAGGTAGGGCAGGGCGGTAAACCAGCAAATCTTTTATGTTTAAACTCGCAGTTCCAAAAATATGAGATTGAGTGGAATAGATATATTTGAGAGTTCAACTCTGCACTAAAATTGAGGGTGGAGCATACAATTTCACATAAACTGCATATTTTAAATTTAAAAATACTAAAAATTATGTAAAAATTATGTAAATGATTGTGTCCACAAAAATAGACAAAAAAAATTAAAATAGGATGGAGCAGAACAAATACATTAGAGGGTGCATGTCTAAATTATTGGCTTGTCCCGCACTAAAGTATGGGCAAAACAAATTTACTCAACGGATCATATCTGTTTTGTCACCCCTAATTTTAGGTGTTTTTTTGGTTGTAAAATGATGAAAATTACATTAAATTGTCTCAAACAAATTAATTTATATGGAGTGAGAGTAAATGAAAGTGAGACAAATACAAGAAGGGGGTTAAATTGTATTCACTTTTTCATCTTTCTCTTCTTAAGATCTGTTATCAAATTCTGATTGTAATGTTCAGAATCTGGTTCAAAGTCTGATGGTTAGCAGCGAAATAATATTGAATATAAGTAAAGAATGGAGCAAGACAACTAGAGCTGTCAATATGGGCTACCCGGCCCTAAACAAGCCGGCCCTAGCAGGCCATGGGCTTTTCAGGGCTGGACCAAAAAGGCCCTGTATAATATGGGCTCAAAATTTACTACCCGAGTCTGGCCCTAGATGGGCTTCTGGCTACCCGGCCCTAAATGGGCTTTTTTATTTAAAAAAATTAAAATAAAAACTCCATAATATTTATTATAAATAAAATTAAAAATTATGTTATTTTAAACATAATGCATTTTTAAATACTATATTATCTCTTATAAATACTATAATGTGTTTCTAAATACAATATATGTCTAAATTGTATAAATAGTACTTGAATATTTATTATAAGAGAAAAACTAATATAATACGATGAAAAAATGTTGATTATATTAATGTATAATATTTAAAAGAGAAAGATTGATAAAATAGAGATAAAATTTAGTGAAGTGAGAAAAATCAATATGCTATTTTGGACTAAGATAATATAAAAATATATATTTTTAAAATTTATAATTATGCAGGCCTGATGGGCTACCCACGGCCCATATGGACTAGCCCTAAATGGTAGCGGGCTTTTCAGGGCTGGGATAAAAAGGCCTTGAAAAATATGAGCTCTAATTTTAAGGCCCAAGCCCTATGATTTTTCGGGCCCAGCGGGCCGGCCCATATGGGCTAGTCCATTTTGACAGCTCTAAAGACAACACACACAAAATTTATCCTTTTTCATCATTCAAATTAGGAGTAGTCCAGTCCCATTGCACTTCCAAGAGATGTCCCCTATAATTGAATCTGATTACAAGTTGCTAAAGTACATAAGCAATTGACTTTCAATGCCCAAACACATTAGTAAGGGACTTCAATGCACAAGCACACAAGCAAGAGACTTCTGATTGCTCAAACACACTGTTGGTGCACAATGAATAAAGATGACGACAAAGAGAATAACGGCGCAAAAGGTTAATGAGAGAGAATAAAGTTGTTGTTATTAATGATAGCTACTCCAAGGCTATTTATACAAAAGAAAAAATTGCCACCTAAGCCCTAACAGACTAAACTTAGTGAACAAGTTTAAAGTACAAACAGTACAAAGTACTAAAGTACCCTTTAACTAAATAACTAAGCTAACAGGACCCAGAAGGTAGAACTTCTGGTCAACACTATCTTCTGAGTAACCATCAGAAGATCAGCCCACATCAGAACTTCTGATGCTCATCTTCTGAATATTGAATTACTCTTCAATACCATCCCTTAATTCATATTCTTCAATCAAAGCTGACAACGCCAATTCCATTCCTTAAGAGCAGAAATTGATCCGTCTTGATCGCCTTCGTCAGAACATCTGTCATCTACTTCTGGGTGCTACAGTGCACAACTTCTAATGTTCCATTCTGGACTTGGCTTCTCAAGAAATGATACTTAGTCTCAATATGCTTACTTATTCCGTGTAACACCGGATTCTTTGCAAGATTGATTGCAGACTTGTTATCAATCATCAGCTTCAGAGGCTTCTTCACTTTAATCTTCAGATCTTCTAATAAGTTCAGAAGCCACACAGCTTGACATGCAGCTACAGCGCCTGCAATGTACTCAGCTTCACGGGTTGATAGAGCAACAACAGCCTGCTTCTTGGAACTCCAAGAAATAGGACCTCCCGGAAACATAAACAAATATCCAGAGGTACTCCTTCTATCAACTCTGTCTCCACACCAATCAGAGTCAGAGTAACTCAATAACTCTGATTCTTCCTTTCTCCCGGAAGGAAACAATATGCCAAACTTCAGAGTTCCCTTGATATATCTCAAGATTTTGACAGCAGCTTGGTAATGGGACCACTTAGGTTTACTCATGAACCTACTAACCAATCCAACTCCATAGCATATATCAGGCCTGGTATTACACAAATACCTCAGAGAACCCACAAGCTGTTTGAAGATCGTAGCATCGACATCTTCACCTTCAGAGTCAGAGTCCAACTTCTGATTCGTTTCTAACGGTGTAACAGCAGCTTTACAATTCTCCAGCTTGAATTTCTTCAGAAGTTCTAACTCATACTTCAGTTGATGCAAAATGATACCATCTTCTGATTACATAATCTCCATCCCTAGAAAATATGACATTTTTCCAAGGTCTGTAAGCTCAAACTCATTCATCAGCACCTTCTTGAACTTCATCAGATCTTCTGGACAGCTCCCTGTAAGCAATATGTCATCAACATAAAGACATAACAGAATCATATTGCTTCCAGAATGTTGCACATAAACTCCATATTCCATCTCACACTTCTGAAACCCTTGCTTCTTAAAAAATGAATCAATTTTCAAATTCCAAGCTTTGGGCGCTTGCTTCAATCCATACAGAGCTTTGTGTAATTTGTACACCATCCCTTCCTGATTCTTTTTCACAAAGCCAGGGGGTTGTGACACGTATATCTCCTATTGTAATGGACCGTTCAGAAATGCAGACTTTACATCCAGATGCATCAAGGACCAACCTCTGTTTGCAGCTAACGCAATCACCAGTATGATTGTTTCATGTCTAGCTACAGAAGCAAACACCTTAAAGTAATCGAGCCCAGGTTTTTGAAGAAAACCTCTTGCCACTAGCCTCGCTTTGTGTTTACCAACTGATCCATCTGGCTTCAGCTTTACCTTGAAAACCCATCTGACGCTGATGGCTTTCTTCTTCTTTGGAAGTTCTGTCAGCTTCCAAGTCTTGTTTCTTTCTATAGCCTCAAGTTCTTCTTTCATGGCATTCAGCCAGACTTTCTTCTTGAGCGCCTCTTTAATACCCACTGGTTCAGAATCTACTAGCATGGCACACTGAATGACATCTCCCTCTGAGTCAACTTCTGTGTCTTGCAACATGTCAAAATCTGCAAACCTTCTAGGTATAGTTTTGACTCTTTGTGGCCTTTGAGCTACTTCAGAGTCAGCTACTCCAGAGTCACTTCCCGAAGCTTGTCCTCCAGATTCTTCATCTTCAGGGTTTTCCCTTCCAGAATCATGATTACCACCAGACTCTTGATCATCATC
This sequence comes from Vicia villosa, assembly GCF_029867415.1. NCBI lineage: Eukaryota > Viridiplantae > Streptophyta > Magnoliopsida > Fabales > Fabaceae > Vicia > Vicia villosa. The sequence continues at coordinate 675,576 of NW_026705279.1, read as the reverse complement.
ATAATCTGGATCAGAATCAGATTCACCATCTGACTCATCTTCAGAAGATTCTTCATCTTCTGACTCTAACTCTTCTTCAAAAGTTATCTCTACATCAGAAGTTGGTTGAGACTCTCTCCAATCCCAAACTTCTGATTCTTTCACAATGACGTCTCTGTTGACTTCAACTTTGTTAGTCTCTGGACAATAAAGCTCGTATGCATCTGTACTGTGGTACCCCACCAATAACATCACTCTACTCCTATCATTCAGCTTCTTCCTTCTAGCTTCTGGAACGTGTTTGTAACACACAGAACCAAAAACCTTCAGATGACTAACACTTTGCTTCTCATTAGTCCACTTCTCTAAAGGAACAATTTCCTCCAGCCTCTTTGTTGGACACCTGTTGAGCACATATGCTGCAGTAGCAACAACTTCTCCCCAGAGGTTGTGAGGAAGTTTCTTCTCTTTTAGCATACTTCTCGTCATATCAAGCAAAGTACGGTTTCTATGTTCAGCAAGACCATTGTGTTGAGGAGTATAAGGAGCAGTAACCTCATGCTCAATTCCATTATCATCATAGAACTTATGGAATTCTGTAGAGTTATACTCACCTCCACCATCCGTTCTGAGAATCTTTATCTTCTGACCACTCTGCTTCTCAGCCTTCACCTTGAACTTCTGGAATTTTGTGAACACCTCAGTCTTAAACTTGATAAGTGTTACCCACGTCATTCTTGTGAACTCATCCACAAAAGACACAAAATACCTATTTCCTCCAAGTGAAGGTTCTGGAAATGGTCCACACACATCAGAGTGCACTACTCCCAGAGCATGCTTTGCTCTTGGAGCAACTTCTGATACAAATGGCAATCTGGGTTTTTTACCTTTCATGCATACCTCACATGACTTCTCAGGCTTCACAATCTTAGGAATGTCATGTACGAGCTTATTAGAACTTAGATGCCCCCGACTTCTATAGTTCAGATGTCCCAACCTCTTATGCCACAACTTACTATCACCTTCTGAGCCTTCTGCACTCAGACACTCTGATTTAGTTGTTTCTACATTCACCTTGAATGTTCTGTTGCTTCCCTGTTCATATTGCATAATCAACTTCTGATTGGAATCATACAACTTCAAGAGGTTGTTCTTCATAACAACTGAGAAACCTTTTTCAATAAGATGACTCACACTCATCAGATTGCTTTTGATTCCAGGAACATACCAAACATCTTTGATCATAACATTCTTCCCATTCTTCACTCTGACTTTGACATTTCCCATTCCTTCTGCATAAAGGTACTTATCATCAACACATCTGATTTTTGTCCTCCTTTCAGAGTCAAAATCTATCAGTCATTGTTTGTTTCCAGTCAAGTGATTTAAACACCCAGTGTCCATATACCACCACTCTAACGAACATCTTCCGTCAGACTCTAAAGCCATCAACAGCATAGGTTCATAATCTGAAACTCCTCTGGCTATATTTGCTTCTTCTGATCTCCTTCCTTTGTTTGCCAAACAGTCTCTAGTAAAATGGCCAAACTGTTTGCAACAGTAACATTGAACTTTCTTCTTATCCTTTCCCTTTTGATATCTCTTCTCATCAGAAGTTGAGGCTTCCTTCTGGAATCTACCACCACGTCTATGCTTCTGGTCCTTCTTGACAAAAGAAGCCTTCAGAGCTTGCTCAACTTCTCTCTCAGAAGTTCTTTCAGTCAGACGCAACTCTTGTGCTTCTAAACTGCTTTGCAACTCTTCTATTCTCATGGTTTCCAGATCTTTAGAATGTTCAATAGATACAACAATATAATCAAATTGAGGAGTAAGTGACCTCAATATCTTCTCTATGATTACTTGTTCAGAAAGGGTTTCTCCACAAGCCTTCATCTCATTAGTGATCAAAATCACTCTAGAGATATACTCAGAAACTTTCTCATTGTTCTTCATGTTGAGATTTTCATATTGCTTTCTCAGGGATTGAAGCTTCACTTTCTTTACTGATACGTCACCACCGTAACACCTGACCAGTATATCCCACGCCTCCTTAGACGTCATAGCATCAGAAATCTTCTCAAACACATTCACATCCACACACTGATGGATGAAGAACAACGCCTTTTGATCTCTCTTCTTCATCTCTCTCTGCGCTTCTCTTTGTTCTTCTGTTGCATCCGCTGCAACCGGAACATATCCTCCAGTGACAAGATCTAGAACATCTTGAGCACAAAATAATACACGCATTTGAATCATCCATCTATTTCAGTTTTTACCATCAAGAACTGGAAGTTTGGTATTCAAGTTGCTTCCACTCATCTTTAAACTTGTGCAGGAAAACAGATCTCACTCACACTCACACAGTGTTTCCCAACCCACAAACAACCAAGAAAAATGTGATTCAACACAACTTTGTTTCCCGGAAACAAAATCAATCACACAGTTACACAAACTCACGTTCACTCGTGTTTCCTTGTGTTTGGAACCAGAGCTCTAGATACCAATTGTTGGTGCACAATGAATAAATATGATGACAAAGAGAATAACGGTGCAAAAGGTTAATGAGAGAGAATAAAGTTGTTGTTATTAATGATAGCTACTACAAGGCTATTTATACAAAAGAAAAAATTGCCACCTAAGCCCTAACAGACTAACTTAGTGAACAAGTTTAAAGTACAAACAGTACAAAGTACTAAAGTACCCTTTAACTAAATAGCTAAGCTAACAGGACCCAGAAGGTAGAACTTCTGGTCAACACTATCTTCTGAGTAACCATCAGAAGATCAGCCCACATCAGAACTTCTGATGCTCATCTTCTGAATATTGTATTACTCTTCAATACACACAAGCAAGAGACATTACAAATGCTCAAACACACAAGAAAGAGATTTCTGATTGCTCAAGCACACAAGCAAGAGATTTCACAAACACACAAACAAAAGACTTCACAAATGCTCAAACACACAAGCAAGAGACTTCACTACTCAAATATGCAGGCATACGACTTCTAACAATCTATCTAACAGATAAATGACAGTAATTAAATAATAGTTATACTTAATCTACAATAAGAGATGTAACCAGATTACAACACAGAAGGAGATATTATTTTTAAAATTGGGTGGTTTTATATTCTTAAACAACAACTAATAATCAAGTTGTTAACCGTTGTTTTAAAATATCGAAAGATTATGAAAAGAAAAAAGAAGTGTCTAACATTAAAGTATTATCAATAAAAAAAAACATAACTTTACTAAAATTGAAAAGTAAACTTTTAAAAATAAAAAATAAAAAAAGAAAACCCGTGATTTTTTTTCTTCTATATACTAACTAGAAAAACATCAGACAATTAGGTATAGACATAGCAATACTGCCTGTCTGCCTCCATCATCTCCTCCTCTTTCCTTCCCAACCTTACAGCTGCGATTCCGATGGCAGCCATAACCCGCTTCGTTAAACGCACAACACCCTTTTATTCCTTAGCGCGTGGATTCTCTTCCATTAATTCCCACGCGCCACCGCGTGAAAACAGGAATATTCAATGGGTTTTCTTGGGCTGTCCCGGCGTCGGTAAAGGCACCTACGCCAGCCGTCTTTGTAACCTCCTCGGCGTCCCTCACATCGCCACCGGTGATCTTGTTCGTAATGAGCTTTCCTCCAAGGGTCCCCTTGCTTCCAAGGTTCCATTTTTTACTTTTTGTTTTTTGATTCAAAATGAAAAAGATGTTACCTTTATGTTCTATGTTTTGGTATTGATTTTGATTTTGAGTGTTTTTTTTTTTTTTTATCTTTGTGATGTGTAGAACTCAAATCAAGTGGTAGATTGATTTGTGATTTGTCAAAATTTCAATGTTGCAAACCTAGTTGCATGATTTGCTGTATTCTTGTGAAAGGGTGTTAAAAGTTTATGCTTTTTGGACTATCCATACTTGGATTCATGTGGTTTCAATGGTTTGGATTCATTTTTGTTAAATCTGGTTATGGAGAAAATCATGGTAATCTTTAATTTTTGAACTTTGTTGTACCTTAATAAGCTGAAATTAGAGATCATAAGGTACCACTTTTCACTTATCAGTAGTGTTGGTTTAAATCTCTGATTTGAGATTTGTGGTTCAACTGGTTTGTTATTCATTCCTCTCTTATTGCTTTGAATGGATCTGAGTTCTTTTTGCATTTCTCGTTGTTATTAATAAATGTACCTGGTGAATGTGAATTGAAGATAACATGGTTTTGGGAATTGAAGATAAATGCATGTCTTTGCTCTCTGATTTTCTATTTTTTTATCATCTAATTTGCAGCTATCAGAAATAGTAAATCAGGGTCAATTAGTGTCAGATGAAATCATTATAAACTTGTTGTCGAAGAGACTGGCCGATGGACAAGCTAAAGGCGAATCGGGTTTCATTCTTGATGGTTTTCCTCGAACAATAAACCAAGCAGTGAGTATCTTCTTATTGTGGTTATGTTAAAAATGATTTTTCCAATGATTATCAAATGATTAAAATTTGTATTACCTTTTCATCTGTTTAGGAAATATTGGAAGGGGTGACTGACATTGACTTGGTGGTCAATCTGAAGATCCGAGAAGAAGTACTGCTTGCGAAATGCCTCGGCAGGAGAACTTGCAGTCAGTGTGGAGGAAATTTTAATGTTGCTTCCATTAATATCAACGGTGAGAATGGTCGCCCTGGAATGAGTATGGCTCCACTTCTTCCTCCCGAGCATTGTATGTCTAAGCTCATTACTCGTTCCGATGATACTGAACCAATAGTCAAAGAAAGGCTTCGTGTATACAATGAATCGGTATTTTCCCCTCTTCTTCGTCATCTTCTTATTACTACTACTATTCAAGGGATGTTAATAAGCAATTTTATTTACTAAATTTGAAGTTGTTTATATGTCATCTTAATTATGGGGCATTGAGAGTTCTACTTCTGAGCAAAGTTAATAAAATGCTTGTTTAATTTTCTGTTCTTTACAACCTCTTTTCATAGTTTTCTCTCTCTGTCTTTCGTTTCTTATTGGTTTATGCTATGATCTCCATCTTGATTGCAGAGTCAACCTGTGGAAGGGTTTTACCGTAGCAAAGGAAAACTATTAGAGTTTGAGCTTCCCGGAGGGATCCCGGAATCTTGGCCAAAGTTGCTGCAAGCGCTTAATCTAGATGATTATGAAGAGAAGCAGTCTATTGCAGCATAAGCTATAAAAGTGTTACCATATAACTAAGTATTTCATTCTTTGCATGCGTATTCTGCATGCTATGCAATTTTGCAGGAAATAGAACCAATGAAGGTCGGCTTCTTCTCGAATTGGTATTATTTGAATAAATAATGATATCAGGAAGTGTCCTAAACTGTTTACACTTATACCCTATTTTGTATTTCCATAATTTGATTTAGTTATATATCACAATGTTTTTTAATGCTGTCTGGAGAAAAATTTCCGACGCAGTGTTGCATAAATGTTTACTGTTTTGCAATAAGTTTCAACAGGACCGGCACATGATTTCTGTGTTTAGTGTTGTAATTCATTACTGAAATTTATTGAACTAATGTTATGTATTATTGCTCCAGAGATTTGTGGAAATCCTAATTACACATTACTCACAAATAACTGTTTTTCTTTGATTATACTGTTTTGAATGCCATATTTTGTAGGTTTGATGAGAGTACGAATTCCAGCATGTCCCTGTGTTGAAGTTTAGGCACATGTTGTCCAGATATTTCTTTTTCTGATTTATGTTAAATTTATTAGAGTTTTATTAGCTATACCAAGAGTTTGAATACTAGGTACTAGTATCACTTTGGGATTATATCATTACTGAATCAAAGATTAATGGTTTATAGCTAATGGGATTATGCTATTGAAGAAGTGATAATGATGCTGAAATGAAACGGTGGTTTGAATGAAATGTATATGAAATATGTTCCTAGATCTGTTTGATCTTTTAATGGTTAAAGAGAATAAAAATGGATAAGTTATAAATATTTCATATTATAGTGAAAATAATGGTTATATACCTTGGATGGATACTAAAGATTAATCCTTAAGATAGTGTGTTAAAATGAGAAAAAGTAATGTTGAGTAAAATTGAAATGGTTTGGATAAACATTATAACTAATAACCACCATATATCTTGCCATAAGTTATTGATATGATATGGTTGAAAAATTTATTCCTATTGGTTGATAGATCATAACCATAAAATTTATTGTTTTTGATAAAATATAAGAAGAATTGTTAAATTACAGAAACTTATAAGACATTCTGTCTAAATTAAATTTAATGATTATGAAATAATTTTTAAAATAAAAAAAATCTGAAGATCTTTTTGAGTTATTATTTTAAAATTTTCAGTTGGTTCTCTTATTTTTGTCACTATAAAATAAATAGAAAAATATAAAATTAGTTTTTAATAATTGTGAAATGTTTCTTTTCAAATTTTAGAAAATTTATATTGATTTAAATTTTTTTAAAATTTATAAAGATGGTGTCAAAAATTTAACAATGAATAATTTTTATACTCTATTAAAATAAATTGATTTAGGTTAACTAATTTGAATTGTTTAAAAATTAATTTTTTTTAAAAGTTAATTTTTAATCAGCTCATTCAATTACTCTTATTTGCTTTGTAATTTTTCTCTTGAGTTTCATTTCAACACTCTTATTTCTTAAATAAATAAAAATATTTTAATGATAGTCTTTTATTAAAGAAAAATAAAAATAATGTAACGAATTTATTGTCTTTTATCTTATATTGATTATTATTTCATGCATATTTTCATTCGATGTCGAATTAGTGTTGAAACAGAAAAATGTATTTTTTAAAAATAAAAAAGTTGTCAAATCTTCATTTTTATTAAAAACAAAAATTAATTAATTTTAAGTTATGTATGTAAACTGTTGTTGACGGTATTATTTATTTATATTTATGTATCAATTTAAATAATTTGTTAAAAAAATTATTTAAAAATTATTTAATTATTTAATATTTATATTTTTAATACACATTTCATTTAATTCAAAAATATGTAATGTACATAGTTGAATAAATATATTTTAATAAATTTAAGTCATCTACTTATTATTAAATTTTAAAAATTAATTGTAATAAAAGTATTATTATTATTATTAGTTTATAATACTCCCTCCGTTTTTTATTATAAGTCGTTTTGGAAAAATATTTTGTATTTTAATCTATGTCGTTTTACAATTCCAATGAATAATTAATGCTATTTTTCCTATTATAACCTTAAATATTTATTACTCTCTTATTTCAATTATATAAATTTATCTTCCACGTGTCATTAATGAAGGATAATTTTGTAAAAAACTTTATAATTTCTCATTTTCATACAACAATTATTATTTTTCTTAATCTGTGTGAAAAGTCTAAAACGACTTATAATAAAAAACGGAGGGAGTAGTGATTAGAGGTAATGATTTTGTAATCCAAAGGTAGCATTGAAAATAACCATCTTCATCATGAGAGTGAACTTCAACAGATGGTCAATGCTATACAAATATTGACTGTTAGTTGTCCGTACAGTTTTGGAGGTTGGAACAACCAATCCTTAATATTCACAAATCCCAATAACAAACAACTCTTCATCCATTTTTTCACTTTCTCTCTAACCACCACCATGTGTTCCAACTTGTTTACTCACTTTTAGAATCAATCAAACCACTTCCACTCTCACTCCGCTCTGTACATAGTACTAGTACTACTTATTTATTAAAGTATTCATGAACCTTATGACAAGTCACATAAGCCAAGGTTACATCTTCTTCTTGGTTTTCTGCAGGTTAGTTTCTTCATCTTTTTCTTCTCACTTGTTATTTCAATTATTGATAATCACTTTTGCTGTTTTTGTTATTAGCCTTTCAGAAAAATGGTTTTGTTCCAGACCAAACATTATTTTGGAACAGACACCATTTGTTGTTTTGTGAGAGAACAATAAAAAGTATTAAACTAAATTTGTTTATAGCCATAACTAGGACTACACTAGGATTTTCAGTCTAATGAAACTTTGAGCTGTTGAAACTTTTAAAGTAATTTTAAACAGTGCTATTAGTTGTTGGTTACTAATACTAATTATAGCAACATTAGGAGCCACTGTTATTAAACCTTTGTCTGTAATTTACAACTTTTATTGATGATATTTAATTATACCTACCTACTTATCTACCAAGTGATCTTTATCTTGGTTTAGTTGAAGGTAAATCTTGGAAGAGATAGATAGCATTTGATGATGGATATTGAGGAAGTAGAAAGAGTAGTGGTTGCCAAACCAGTTGCTTCAAGGCCAAATTGTTCTACTTTCAAATCTTTCTCGGAGCTTCTAGCAGGTGCTATCAATGCCAATCCTCCAATTGCATCTTCTTCTCAAACTACAACTTCTGCAATTAGACCAAAGACAGTCAGGTTCAAGCCACCATTGAATCTCCCCCCTTCTCAGGTGAGCGAACATTCAGTGCCATATAATATAGACCATTCGTTAGTGTTTTAAAAACCGAATGGTCTAGTTCGGTTCTTAAAACATTTGTCGCAGTGTTTTGAAGTGTTTTTTGGTTTCTAACCTCTCTTGGGTTTTTTTACGATTACAGGCTGACATTTTTAGAGGTGAACTTAGCAATTCTTCTGACATGGATCCTAAGCCTGACACCAATCAGTCTCTCATTTACAAGCCAATGGCAAAATTCGTGTCACAGACAACTGTCTCTCTCTTGGCAAACATGGTCAGTATCTACAGATTCTACACTCTCATAAATATAATACACTTCTTTCTCTTAAGCATATGAGTCTTAGATATTTAGGATTTAAGATTTAGGTTGAAATTCATAATAAGCATGAACCAAACTCTAATATGTTATCAGAATCTATCTTATATTTGTTGGAGCCATCTTTCTAATACTGCATGTTAAGAGTCCTACATCGAACAATATATGGTCTGAATATGTGCTTGACAATCCTTAACCTTCAAGCTGGTTTTGTCTGGTTGAGTTAGGCTCAATCACATTTCTTAACATTGCACTTTACGCTCCATGAGCACAATAGATTTTTTCCAACACTTACCTCTTTTTCTCTTCTTTTGGAGTAGGGAATTTGTAGTACTAGTCAGCCACAACCACAGCAATCAATGGAGACCAATCTTCAGAGTCTTAACCATGACAAATTTAGATCTAACAAAACCTCAAATTTTCATCAGAACATTACTACTACCCTACCTACAGAAACATACCAGGCCACTGAACCTTGTAAGACGCCTGCGCAACAGAACATGGAGGAAGACCAGAAAGCTTTAACATCATCCACAGTGAATGCGGATAGACCTTCATATGATGGATATAACTGGAGAAAATATGGACAGAAGCAAGTAAAAGGAAGCGAGTATCCTCGAAGTTATTACAAATGCACACATCCTAATTGTCCAGTTAAGAAGAAAGTTGAAAGATCATTTGATGGCGAGATTGCTGAAATTGTTTACAAAGGCGAACACAATCATGGAAAACCGCAACTTCTAAAGCGCAACGCGGGAGCGACACAAGGATCAGGAATGGTTTCTGACGGAATGGTTCAAGATACATTATGGAGTAATAATAGTAATCAGAATGAAGGAAGAATAGAGAATCATGTCAAAGCTTCACAGACTAATGATTCTGTTCTAGAAAATTCATGCGGTTTAAGCGGGGATTGTGAGGAAGGAAGCAAAGGATTCGAGGCAGACGAAGATGACCCTAGAAGTAAAAGAAGGTGAAAAATAGTCTTAACACGTACGCAACTTCATGTAATGTAGATGTGTTATTGGTAACATAATATTTTCAGTACTAACTCAACTAAGTTTGTGCAGGAAAAACGAGAACCAATCAAGCGAAGCGGCAGCATCAGAAGAAGGTTTAGTAGAGCCACAGACCGTGATGCAAAACTCAGTGGATTCTGATATCCTTGGAGACGGCTTTCGCTGGAGAAAATATGGACAGAAGGTGGTGAAGGGAAATCCATATCCCAGGTTCATACTTTTCTTCTTCAAAGTAACTGTAATATATGAGTTGTTTCAAGATTACTTGTAAAGCAAGGTTCCTTGGAGATTACTCTTTCTGACCGCATTAATTTTTTTTCATCTTGCAGAAGTTACTATAGGTGTACTCATATAAAGTGCAACGTTCGCAAGCACGTGGAGAGAGCAATAGATGATCCAAAATCATTTGTGACTACGTATGAAGGAAAGCACAACCATGAGATACCGCTCAAGAACACATCAACTGTAGCATCATCTGAAAAGGATTCTCTTAGTAAAGATAAACCATATTGACACTAATATATTATTAGTTAACAATAACATTATAGTTATTATGACTAAATGGTTTGAATCCTCATCTGATATATTTTCACACATTTTGGTTGGCTAAACCCAACTCATTTGAAGTGATTTATTCTAGTTATCCTAAAGTATGCTCAGAATAATTGAAGTTCATCAGAAGATAGTGACAATTTGAAATGCAACAACCACTGAGACTAGGTTATTTACTTTATGTTTTAACTTTTGATGAGAACAATATATGTATTTGGAGCATAATTCATATGGTAATCAAGATCTTTATTCTTGTGGATGCATCTATAGAGACACTTTCGCTACTTTAGATAGTTTTGCTCAAAATATTTGTATCACTGCTGTTTTGCATCACGAGTTTTTGGAATAATGTTGACAATTGAAATTGCTTACATAAAGGGGTGACATTCACTCTGTATAGAAATCGACTACTAGCTAGTCACTAGTCAATATGATTTCAAGTGAACCATAACATTGAGCTTTGGAGCTTAATAAACAGATGAAAAAGTTGTATGACTTTGGTTTCCCAAATGACATGCATTATGTCTCATATTTATCTATAAGAAATGAAACAATTGTGATGACATGTTAGCAAAACTAGGACTTTCTTTGACATATATCAAATCATTAGTGGAACACCATTCTAAATAATATCTATATTTTTTAAAATTCTGTTCAGTTAGCTACATGTTGTCCCACACAATGTTGAGACAATTTGTGAGACAATATAATATGAACAGTGCGATGAACAAATAAATAAAAAAATTAACGGATAATATAAACAATAAAAATAACAAATAATTGATAATTCAGTTTGGCGCACGTCGGCACAAGGGAGGGAGGGAGAGAGAGAGATGTGTATAGTGGTTCGAAAATTCATTGTTACTATGCTTACTATACTCTTCAATGGTTGCCCATTAAAGTTTTGTTGTTCTTCCACAATGATTTTGACGTTACAAAATTGTTTTGTACAATTATAGTTTGAATAATGTTGATAATATAAATCTTCGAATCGAATCCTTGTTAACTTGTACAGAGTATCTCACATTGAATTCTAGGGTAGTATTTAATCGAATTTGACTTAAAATCTTTCAGCTCCATAAGAGTGGTATTATAAGTCTCTATTCTACATCGATCTTTACTCTATTATACCGGTATCTTAAGCCTTGATCTGTTTGAAGATGTGAAAAACTTCAACTTTGATTGTAGGTTTTCAAACAACTTTTTCAAAGTATTTGTGGAGAGAATAACCTCTTTATTTTGTGCTAGATTGACAACCCTATCTAGAACAACACACACAATTTGAAAACCCCTGAAGCCCTCAAGAAATCTCCAAAGGAAACATTAATCACAATAACCATCATCCTCACAGATCCCACACTCTACGATGAGAACTAGATCAAAACGATAATGGAAATGCCGTTGGACTTGAGACTTCACATACAGGAGGGGGAGGAGTCGAATTGTGTGGTTTGAAAAAAATATAGTTTTGAAAACTTTTCGAGATTAAAATTAGAGTTTGAAAATATTTTTCTATTTCTAAGGAGTGAAATATAAAAATAAAGTGCGAAAAATAAAAAAGTTAAGGAAAGAAGAAAGACACCAAGAATTTTAGAGGTTCGGTAAAAAATAAAAGACCTACTCATCACCCCAAAAACCGATCTTGAGAGTTTCCATTAAATACTTGAGAGCTTTTAGTAGGTAAATCTCACGAACCCCTTTATAAAAGGAAATGATGGTTGTCATACAACCATGATAATACAAGACAAAGGATATGATTGTTTGCGTCTTCTCCATTGAAATGTCGAGACTGGAGTGAACAAGCTTTCTTCTCAACGGTAGATTGAAGCGGTAAGTCTTCTCTCTAAAAAAATGATTGAGCTCAATTTAGTTTAACAGGATAACCAATAACCTTTTGAGATTTTAACAGGTTGATCTTCCAGCTTAATAAGAGCCTTATGGGAAGTTCATTAATATTAATGATCTTCAACCTAAATAAATATCAGGAACTTATCTCATAATCCCCAACCAAAGCTTTTAACGGGTTTAGCTTCTAACCACAAAATTTTAATCCTAAATTGACTGTGTTCATCCAAGATTCATAAACAACATTCTTGGAGAACTCATACAATACTACATATTAAGAATTACAAGAACACGTCACTCACAAAAGATCTTTCCTCAAAAAAACATTTGGCTATAAGAACTAGTGTGAGAAAGTGAAAATGAAAACTTAGAGAGAGAGAGTGTGTGTATCAATACACAAACAGAGTTCTGGATTAAATGAAACGAGGAATGATACCTCTATTTATAGGCTTGAAAATTTCCAAAAGAGAAAACTTCATTAAAGCAAAAATTACTTATACTAATTGATTAAGCCAATCGATTAATTCATTTAAAAATAACGGCTATGAGTTCCAAAATAGGTAAGAAGTGATATATAATCTTTGCTAATCGATTGAGTGCATTCAAATTGTCTTATTCCTCAAAAGCACGCTAATCTAATCGATGGACATAATCGATTAGATTCAGTCAAACAATAATTTTTGGCTTTTTGAATGCTCCTATCATTTTCTATACAAATTCTATATATACTTCTCAAGGCTTTTTCTTTTCAAAATATTTTATAAAAAGGTTTTAGGTGTGTGTTCTTATAGCCATCTACTTCTACAAAGAAAAACTTTTACTTTTACAAAAGTTTCACTCACTTACTAAATTGGGAGATTAACTCCACTAAGCCTTTTCTGATATATTATTTTGTGTTGACATTTGGCTTGAGATTTCTTTGAGGCTTTTGATGTAATCTATTTGTTTGTCTTTTTCAGAAACTTTCTTGATATCTGAACTTTGTCAATCTTTATCAAAACCATGAATTATATCTTTAATATCTTAAGTGCTTTAGTTGACTTTCTTAATTGTTGCATCTTTACTATGCTGAATGTTATCTTTCTTTTCTGATTTTTTTACAATTTTATCATGTTCCATCTTTATCATGTTGAGTATCTTCACAATTGTCACCATCAAAGTGTGTCGTGAATTCTTAATCAAAAGTAGTTGTGTATGTTTTTCCAAATTTTGAATGGATTTTTGATAAAAATGGTTTATATCTGTGCTGGAGATCTAGCAGTCAAATGAGATAAAATGCTATTTGATTCGAGTCATAAGCATAAAGTATTATTTGAGTCAAGAGATCAAGTGATTTTTATCAAGATCCAAGAAACAAGAAAAACCAAGTCTATGATTTGAGTCATGAAAATCACTAATTTGAATCACATTCACATAACCAAAATCGAAAGGTTGCACTATGTGTTTGATTCGAGTAAGGAAATATGCGATTCAAACTAAACCTCTATGATTTGAGTTATGAATTTTGTTATTCGAATCATGACAACTTGAAGATAGGTCATAAAAATTTTGTGGCTTTGATTCGAGTCAAGCAAGTGTGTAATTCTAATCACATTTCCAGAACCTTAATTTTTGCAAAATGCAAAGTGTTTTTTAGAATCCAAACTTGTCATGAATTGAACCATTATCAAATGTTGTTCTTGATTAAAAAACTTTGACAACTTGATTAGAAGCATATTACTTGGACTATAATCAAACAGTTAGATTTATGCATTCATAAAAATATATTAAGAACTCCATCCTAAGGTGCGCAATCATGTGAGGAGAATCAATAATGATAAGAATAAAACTAAAAGCTTAATGACAAGCAAAAAACATAAACCCTTAGGTAAACCAATTACAAGGTCATGCTTGACAAACTTGTTTAAATGATCCATATGAATGTGAGCATCTCTTTTGTGCCAAAGTCATGCATCATTGTTATTGTTTACCACAAGAAATTTTAATTTCAATTATAAATCATCAATAGATATCATAAAGATATTACTTATTCAATTACCGACAAGTTTGAATTCTTGATATACCTTATCTTGAATAATGCATGCATCCTTGTTGAAATTTATCTTTAGGCCTTTATCACATAAATGACTTATGTTCAAAAGGTTATGCTTTAGGCCATCACATATAATACATATTTAATGGTGGTAAACGATGGTGTACCTACTCTTTCAATGCTTATAATTCTCCCTTTAATTATCTCCGTAGGTGACAATTTTTTTTGATTTTAGAGCCAAGTTTGAAAATTTTGACTTGTCTCTCGTCATATGTTTGGAGCATCCACTATCAAGATATCACATGTTGGTAGTGGACTTTAAGAATTCCTAAAAAAAAAAAGTAAATTTTTTTAGGTACCCAATTTGTTTTGGATCCTTGTGAGTTTGTTCCTTTCTTTACTCAAATATACTTTCCACTTGGAACACCAATATTTTAAAAAAAGGAGTATTTAGGATATGACCCTTTGAATTACAATAAAAACATGTAGGACTATAGATAGACTTATTTTGTTTTAAATGATAACCATTATTCTTTACAAAAGTCTTTATAGGTTGAAAATTCTTTTGAACCACCTTTTTGGGTTGAATCTTATTAAACAATGGTAGATTTTACAAAGATTGTCGGGCTTGAGTGAGATTTGTTAAATTTAGAATAACCAAGACCACTTTTATAATTTGTATAACTTTTTCTACTCAAAAGACATTTTCCAAACTAATTTGTCCTTTTTCATATTTTGTAATCACCTGATACAAATCAACATTTTTTTTATTTAAAGAAATTTACAATTTGTGCATGTTAATTCTTCGACTTTATCTGATTTTATTTACATGGTATTAGTTTTACTTTCTAGGCATTGAATAATTTACTTTTGTTTTGTACATTGTCTAGTTAGTGTCAAGCATACAACATGAAATTCAAGGAAAGCATTTTGCAATTCATCATATGATGGTTTACTATTTGTTTCAAAATCACTAACCTCATTTTCTTCATCATCAGAATGGTGTGAAACCTTCAATGCAAAGTTTTCTCTTTCTTCATTATCTAAATTGGAATATGAACTTACTTCGTTGTCATCTTGGATAGGCTTTTCTTTTCAAAAATAGTCGTTACCTTTGGTTGCCCACGATCTTGTTAAGGATCTAAGAACTTTTTGATTCATTTCATCATTGTTGAATGTTTTTCCAAGTACGGTTAAATGTTTTATCACACGAGTGAACCTCTTTTGTAAATTCAGAATCTTTTCTCTCGAAAGTATGCTAAACATCTCTTATTCTTAAGAAAGAGAGTTTAGTCTTGATCTTTTACTTCCTCTGTTCCTTCGAATGTAACTTCCAAGGAATCCCAAATTTCTTTAGGGGTTTGACAGTTTTATATCCTAAAGAATTCATCATTCCTAACGAAGATGCTAGTATATTTTTGCCTTTCTTATCATGAAGATTTTTCTTATTATCATCTTCATTCCATGCATCTTCAGGTTTAGGTTGACTAACACCATCTACAAGAACGATTGGGATGCAGGGACCATTTTAAAAAGATTTCCATACATCAACCCATTGTGATTTTAGAAATTGTTGCATCCTAATTTTCCAAAAGTCATAATATTCACCAAGTAACTTTTTAAAATTTATTTAAGGATTCTGAAATTTTTATCTTAAACAAATTAACTTTTGGTTTCTATCGTTCTTAGAGAAAATAATGCAGAAAATAAATGACACAATGATTTATACTAGTTTCCCTTTTTCAACTTAAGGATACATCGAGTCCCTCCACACTTTGGAAGATTTTTCCACTATGAAATGGTACTTGTACAAGTATTCACCAAGACCAAGTTACAACCTTCAATCATAACCAAATAAAGAACACCACTTTCTTTTTACACCTCTAGAAAGCACACCACTTTCTTTAATATAAACTTATCACCATACACTTTGATGATTACGTCATCCCAATATATATTGTGAATAATTTGACTAAAATTGATTCTTGAAATAATTCCAGGATGATAGTTTGATATTCTCTTTCCCAATGATACAACTCAAACTATAGTAATTCAAGTGCTCATAATGAATGTACAAAACTTGTGGATAATTTGAAAAATAATGTACAAAGTTTTCTAGTATGAAAATAAATGAGCACTTTGATGATTTGTTTGAATTGATATGAAGATTATCTTTTTGGAAAGAGGCAACCATTGTTTCTGTTGTATGCATTCTTATATACATCATGGAACATTTCTATGAAAAGATGCACAACTTTAGAAACAAACCATAAAGCATTATGATGTTTTAGAAACATTTTGAATTTGAAAAAATGCATTGCTTTGGTATGGTAATCGAATATCATAATGTGGTAATTGAATACCACTTCTCAAATGGTCAAAAATTGGAATTTTAAATACTGGTATTCGAATACCGATAAATGGTAATCGAATACCACTTCATCTAAAAGTGATATTGAAGCATTTTTTTCAACGAGTATTCGAATACCACAATATGGTATTCAATTACCATTATGCCATTTTTCTTGAACTTTATTTTTAAAGTATGACACAATGTATGAATAAAAATGATAATGCAAGAAGGATTTAGATGAAGTGAAAGATGTTTTGTTCTGAGAAATTGAATGTGTTATATTATGAATTGTAGTCATGTACCTTAGTTAGGCTTCTAGTGATTCAAACTTCACCTAATTCTTCATCATATTCATTTGTGACATAGAAGATATAACTTGGTTCATATTCTTCTCTGTACCTTTTGTCTTTATCGAAATCTGTTCTTTATTTATAGTAATGTGTTTGCTTCTTGTTGAGTTTTTTTATTCCTCTTAGAGGTGACCACATTGAATCCATCATTTGGCATAGTTTTTGAATTTTAAACATCATCATCTTCAATCTCATCCATATTATCCTATAAGTTTTCAAGAGCTCATACACTATGATAGGCCCAAAAACATTGAGTTTCATGGAAATTTTCTTCTTTAGCAGCATTTGTAGCATCTACAACTCAAAGTCTTATTTGTAGCATCCTTGTTTTTGTCATGATCTTCTAGAATTGTATTCATATCAGGTGCGAGATTAGCCAACTTGAGTATACAATCGTCCTTCACCACACCACTTGTGTCACTTAAGTTATGAGTAATGTTTCCTGGTTCCTCACATTTTTCTTTTCCAAATTGACTACCTTTATACATATATCTTTCAATTTATCATCAACTAGAACATCCTTTTTCTTCAAATCACCCTTTGATTTACTTTCGGAGTTGTCACAGAGGTTTGTACTTTAAATTTTTAATTTTCGAGATATGGATGACCAATGTAATTGCAATAGTTGCAAAAGTTAGGTCATTTTTCATATTCAAGCTCCACAAAAGGGCAAACTCAAAATAAACTTTTTTCAAAGAGGTAATACCCCATTAATTTTTTAATAGTTTTCTAAAGAGAAGATATTTTGAGATACAAGCTAACCACTATAAAAGGGTAAGTAGTATTCATCCTTTGATATCAAAATAGTTTGTCTATCACCCTTCACACATTGTTTAGGAATTTGACTAAAAGGAATGTTACCATAACTACTTCGGCAAATGATTTAATTGCTTTAGATTTATCAGGCTTGACCAATAATAAAAGTTATAGACTTGTTTGAAGGAAATGACAATGCATCTTCGAACTTGTTATTTAGATATTTAATATTGTTAGAAATTTTAACATAATAATACATTTATTCAAAAAGAGATCTTCTTAAAAATAATTTTTATGAGAAATTAATCAAAACATATTCTTATTTTAAATAATATTTAAAATTTTACCATCCAAAAGTAGTATTTACAAAAAATAAATAAAAACTTAGTTCATCTATTTTTTTTTAAGGTGAATACTCTAATACCTTTGAAATTGGTTGGATACCGATACTTTTCTCTAATTAGATGAAGATATTTAATGCCACATCATTTTTTCATATTATTTTATTTTTAATTAAATTAAAATTTTAAATCAATTAACACTAAAGATACTTATACTCAACTAAAATAAAAGGTACCAAAAAATTTGTTTTTTTTAAAACATAAAATATATTTTAAAAGAGTTTAATTGCCAAACACGATGGTTGTAAAATGTGTAACACTTTAAATGTATCATAATCATTAATATGTGTTGTGGTGAAGTTAATGTAAAAGTAAAACATCTCAAATAAGTGTTGTGATCAAGTGATATTTAAAATTTAAAATATGAAACTGATAGAGTATCAACTAGAAGGTGGGTATTGATGTGCTCGGCACATACATTTCTACCAATGTATTTTGAAATAATGGTACTCCTTATAATGCTATTTAATTAAAAAAAAGTTAAATGTTATTTTTGAAGAATAAATATTATAAGATGATTTTTTCCTAAACTACATTAATAATTAATTTTTTTTGGAAATAATAACAATTTAAATTTTAAAATTGAGATTCCATATTCAAGTGTAGAGAATATTCCTTTTATACCTTAAAAAATTAAATTAAATTTTTAAAGACCTAGTCAATGGATTAGAGATTAAATTGAGAAGAGAGAAAGAAGAGATCAAATTGTAGGCGTAGAAAGAGCCACTTTTGGAAAGAGGTTTAAAATTTAATTATATTTAATATTATTAAAAAGTAACAAATAATTTTACACGGAAGCATACTTTTCTATAAGTAGCATTAAAACGAAACCCTAGTTCATTCAAACTTCACGGCAACTACAAACCTCCCTCTTTTTTTCTGTCCTTTCTTGCCGTCACTGCCTGAACGAGAAAGAAGATCAAACCAGAGATGATGAACCTTGATGATGACCATGATGCGTCATCATGGTTAACACTCTCACTACCGAGTGGTGATGTTGTTATGGATGATTCACTCTCACAACAACCATCTTCACCACCTTCATCACCCCTTACACCTATAACATTTGAATACACACCTCCAATACATCCTTTTAACCCTCTAACATTCTTTCATTCGGACATCATGCGCCATGGTGTTCATCCTCCTCCTGCTGCTGCACCACTTTCATATCAAGAACAACAAGATATGGTGATTGCACCTTCATGGCTTACACTTTCACTTCCATTTTATTCATCATCACTACCACCACAGCCATTAACTCCTTCTCTTTCTCCTCCTAATGCTATCATTAGTAGCAATAGCGAGGAGCAGGGAAGTCCTTCAAGTATTCAACCACCATTCCCATGGGCTACTTCAAAGCCCGCCACAGTTCACACTCTAGATCACTTGTTGTATGATTTGAATATAAAGACTATTCCAGGTACTCTGGAATGCAAGTCTTGTAAGTTTCAACAGACTGACTTTCGTTTTGATTTGCTTGAAAAGTTTGAGAAAGTGGCAAGTTTCTTCATGGAGGAAAATATGAATTATCGTGCACCTGATGTCTGGATGAAACCGGTGTTTCCAAACTGCACGAGGTGCGGGGAAAAAAGCACAATGAAGCCGTTGATTGGAAAGAAAGAAGAGATCGATTGGCTGTTTTTGTTTTTGGGTGAGATGATAGGGTGTTGCAATCTTGAGCATTTGAGGTATTTTTGCCTACATGCTAACATTCATAGAACAGGTGCCAAAGATAGATTGCTATATCACACATATCTTGGTTTATGCAAACAACTCCAACCACAATGATCCTTTGATTGATATAATTAGATTGGTATATGTTGTTTTAGGTTTGATCTTGATCCATCTCTCTCGACACTTGGTAGTGACAGCTTCTTCCTTTTCTTTTTTTTTTTTTCTAGTTTGTTTTGTAAATTTTCGGCGTGATTTGAAATGAACCCTAGCTAGCTCCATTGCTATGGTAGTTTGGGGATCTTTTCCTTTATATTTGTTCTATATATATTCATATTATTTGCTATAAAAAAGAGACTGTTTTGAAACTTTATTGTTTGAACTTTGAAACTGAATTCATTAGGTTGATCCGGGTTTCTAGCTAGGTAGAATCAAACCTGTGCCACATAATGCTGCAAACAACTAGACTCAGTCGCTGTTAGTTAAATTCATGACTCATCAGTTTATTAAAGAAAAAGACACGTGTGATAGAAAAAATATTTAAAATAGGTGAACACTCCGATACCCTTGAGTTTAGATGGGTACCGGTACCCTCAACCGCTATAATTTCATGTCATGTCATTTATTATTTTAATTTATTTTAAAATAAATTAACATTTAATAACAGTTTATACTAAAGGTGCCGGTACCCAACTTAAATACATGAATACCAAAGAATTTACCTTTAAATATCCTAGAAACTTGTAACAAATGATACTGTGGACTATTTAAATGAAATACAAATATAACAAAGGCATTACAGCAAAGTCTTCCTCACACCCTTGATTTTCAAAGGTTTGCCTTAAGTCTTTCTTGATGAACTTGTAATGGCTTTTGTGTGTATTTTTCATATCTCTCATGATGAACTCTGCATTTTTTCCCTTCGATTATATATGTTGTTTTCGGATTTGAAAAAATTATCACAAAGAACATTATCGGGACGAATCACATATTAAGTCGTTTTTTTTAAAACGTTTCGCCGTACTGTTAATAATTATGAAATGCAGTCGATTTTCGACGACGTCTCTAGGATAAAATATACTGTTCAAAAATATGATTACCACTTACACTGTAATAAACCGTTCGAAGAAATACACCTTCATATAGTATTTAAACCACTCGCCAAATTACAGAACAAAAAAAATTGAGATGAAGAGATCAGAGGGAGAAAAGAGATTTCAAAAATTAAAAAATTTGAAATAGTTTGCAAATGAACCGAAGAACTCTATTTATAGGCAGGGGAATTAGTTTAGTGGAGCAAAGAACGTGGGAGGGAGTTGAACTTTTCAGGCCCATTACTAGCGGTTTTTGCTTGGTCAGCAAGTTATTGACTCGTTCTTTGAGGACAAACCAAACTTAGTCAAAGCTAGGTTAATTTCCATTTCTATAATTAATTCGTAATTAATTAAATTCCACCAATTTAGATTCCAAAAAATTAGTTCTTACTTGTGCTTATTTATTGTCCATTTAATGTCAATAAATCATTCCCATTGCCACTCCATGTTATCATCATTCCAAGATTTCCAACAACCCCCACTTGAATTTACAAGGTAATTTTAGAAGTAACGTCAAACGTTTCTAAGATTGTGCATAAGCAAAGGTGTCTACGACTTGAACCTTTGCGTAACAAGTAGGATTCTAACTCAACAAGAGTGACACTATTGTCTTGAACTCTATCTCAGACATTATACCCGCACATAACCTTTTCTTAAGGATTAATCTTATTTTTCGTGCTTTAATGGCCCTGCACGTGTATCCGGGTTTAATGAAGGATATAATTAAGCATTCTGCCTGGAAATTCCATAGGAAATGGCCTAAGTTCTATAATCACACATGTGAGTCTATCAAGAGTACTCATGTAGCCTAGGTACACCCTCATACAGAGTTTAGATCTCATTAAGAGTTTCTATTATCTCATCCTCTTATCGCTTCAGGATTCATGCTTATCTTATTTACTCTAGCATGATTGCCTTATATTACTCACAACTTGTTATTACCCATTAAACCTATTTATTAGGATCCTCAATCATCTAGGTCGGGTTACCATCATAAGAACCTCATTTTTTTATAGGCATTAGTCCCTTTTGTATGTATTATGGACTTTCTCTCTAGGTAATCCTTTAGTCAAAGGATCTGCTAAGTTTTCATCAATGCGTACATGATCAACTCTTACAGATCCTTTAAAGATATAATCTCTAACGGTGTTGTGATTTCTTCTTATTTGACATATTTTACCATTATAATAATGGTTCTCAATTTTTGCAATAGCTGCGGGACTATACTAGTGGATCAACACAGTTGGCATAGTTTTTCCTGTAAAGGGATCTCAACTAGAAAACATCTTAACCAGCTTGCTTCTTCACTAGCTATGGCTAGTGCTATAATCTCAAACTCCATTATGTACTGAGCCAAGATAGTCAGTTTCTATAATTTCCAATATACAACTCCTCCAAATATATTGAATATATAGCCACTAGTAGCTTTGGAATCATACAATAAGGTGTTTTAATCTGCATCACTGTACCCTTCTAGCACTACAGGAATTTTTTATAATGTAGGCTGAGATCTATGGTTCTTTTAGGGTACCTCATGACTCGCTAATAGCTTATCAGTGCTCGTTACTCGGTCTACTCACAAACCTTCATAACAATCCTACAACATATGCAATGTCGGGTCTAGTACAATAAGTGACATACCTGAGACTTCAAATGATGCTCGCATATTCTGGTTGTCTTACAACTTCACCAGTGTTCTGAAATTGTTTCACTCTTGGATAATATGGTGTGCATGCAAGTTTACAGTCAAAGTATTTATATTTCTTTAAGATTTTCTCCAAATAGTGTGATTTATTCAAAGAAATTCCTTGTTCGGATCTTGTGATCTTGATATCAAGAGTCACACTTGCTTCTCCGAGATCTTTCATATCAAAGTTGTTGCACAATAATGGTTTCACATCATTAATGGCCTGAATGTTTGATGCAAATATGAGTAAATCGTCTACATAGAGACACATGATAGTCCAGATGTAATTATCATATTTGTAATAGATGCAATTAAGTTATCAAACTTTTCATACCATTGTTTAAGAGCTTGTTTTAATCCATACAAAGATTTGTCTAACTTACAGACCTTGTTTTCTTGTCCATGTATCATAAACGCTTCCGGTTGTTCCATATAGATTTCTTCTTCTAAGTCATCATTTTAAAAAGATGTTTTAACATCCATTTGGTATACTATTGATTTATGAATAGCGGTTAATGAAATAAGTACCTTAATGAATGTCATTCTAGTCACTAGAGAAAAGGTGTCAAAGAAATCTATATTTTCTCTTTGTTTAAAACCCTTGGCTACAAGGCGAGCCTTGTATTTATCAATAGTTTTAAAAAAATTAATTATAAAAATGGTTATGGATATAACTTGTTTATAACCATTTTAAGATAATGAAATCTAGTTATGACAATTGGTTTTATAAATTGGGTATAACATATAAATTATATGTGGTTATGAATTTGTTATGAGAATTAACCGTCCATGAGCATCCTTAGGCTCACGTCACCAACCTCTCAATGGTGGTCAATATTTCTATATTACTTTAGTTCTTTCTAGAGCTTTCATGGTAGATTTGTATGATGATAGTTCGAGGTTCTTCTATCTTTCCCATACACTTATAATTCTAGGTTCTTCTACCATATTCATACATATTATACTTCTAGGATACTCTACCATTTTCATAAATATTATATATAAGAATATTATAGATATTTGTAGCAATTTCAACACTTCTCCTTGATGCAAATTTTTGTGACTCCAAGCATAGTTCACAGCTCTTCAAATCTTGGTCTCGGCAACGCCTTCGTGAATATGTCTGTAATTTGATCTTTTGTCATGCAGTAGTCAAGTTTGATCTCTTTAGCTTCTATGATAAAGTGATACTTGATTGATATGTGTTTTGTTCTGATGTGATGCACTGGATTTTTTCGTCATTGCAATTGCTGATTTGTTGTCACAATTACTTTTAATAGGCTCATCTTGTTTTTCTCTCATCTCTTCAAGTATCATGTGAAGCCATATAGCTTGACTCATTGCTTCACCAGTTGCCACGTAATCTGCTTCTACTATTGATTGTGTAACCGTAACTTGCTTCTCTAACGCCCAAGAGAATATTCCTGATCCTAGAGAGAAAGCATAGCCAAAGGTGTTTTTCATGTCATATACCAAACCGGCCCGATCCCTGTCAATGTAGCCAAGTAATCCTGAGTTGGTTTCGATAGTGTACCATATACCAAACTCTTTTGTTCCTTGTAGATACCTCAAAATTCTTTTTCCTGCTCCAAAGTGTATTTGACTTAGACTTTGCATGAATCTTGATAGAATACTTGTAGCATACATTATTCCTAGTCGTGTAGCTCTCAAATATATGAGCCTTCCAATTAGACTTATGCATTTAGATGCATCAGTATTTGGTGCTCTATCATTCTTCTGTAGTTTCTCATTTTTTATGAGTGGAGTAGCGACATGTTTGCAACCGTACATCTTGAATTTCTTAAGTAAGCCTTTTGTGTATTTCTTTTGCAAGATGAATACCCGTTCATTTCTCTGACTTACCTCTACACTGAGGAAGTAACTCCTCAAACCAAGGTCGGTCATCTCAAAGGTCTTCATCATTTTTTCTTTGAACTCCATCAACATCTTAGTATTGTTTCACGTGTATATAAGGTCATCTACATATAGATAGAGTAAGAGAATGTACTAACCTTGGGACTTGATGTAAAGTGTAAGCTCACTCTTGCTCCTCCTGAATCCTCAATCTATGAAATACTGATCGATTATGCTATACCATGCTCGAGGTGCTTGCTTCAAACTATAGAGTGCTTTCTCTTAAAACTTTTCTTTATTCGCCTTCAGACATGAATCCTTGTGGTTACTCCACACAGATCTCTCCTTCAAGTACACCCTTGAGAAAGGAAGATTTACATCTAGTTGATGGATACACCATCCTTTTTGTGCTGCAAGAGTTATTAGAGCTATTATGGTATCAAGACGAGCTACTGGTGCAAATGTCTCATTGTGGTCAATCTTAGGTTGATGTGAGTAACCCTTAGCTACTAGTCTGACCTTGTGTTTCTGTATGGTTCCATCAGGGTTCAGCTTTGTCTTATGGACCCACTTAACCCCAATGATATCTTTTCTATTGGGACGATTTACTAACTCCCATGTGTTTCTTTCTCTATCATCTTTATCTCTTTTTCTATTGCCCTGACTAGAGCTGTAAAATGGGTCGGCCTAGCCCGCTTCGGCCCGGTGGGCCAACATGTTTAAATGGGCTGGTTTGACCAGACCCGATTGCTTAATGGGCTACAAAAATGAGCCCGTATGGTTTTTTAAAGGCCCGTATAGCCCGATGGGCCAGCCGATCCGTATTTAATATTATAGTTTTAATTTTATAAAAGGGATGTAATGGATAAAAGCTACATAATATAAGTAGAGAGTCATCATAAACTTAATTAAGTGATGTTTAAAAAGGGGGAGTACTCTTTGCCGCGATCACTTCTTAGTACTTTTATCCGTTTTCCACTTTGATTTTCCGCAAGGGTCTTGAACCTTTTGAATACTCCAAAGACTTATGATTTTTCTTTTAGGAAATACACCCATGTCATTCTAGAGAAGTCGTTAACGAAGAGTATAAAGTACTTATTGTTCTCGTGTGATAGGGTCATCATCGGTCAACAGACGTCAATGTGTATCAGCTCCAACAGGTCTTTTTCTCTCCATGCTCCGCGTGTTGAGAATGAAAATCGGTGATGCTTACCTAGGAAACACCCTTCGCACACTTCATTGTTCTCTTTTATGCTTGGAAGATCTCTCATCATGTTCTTCTCAGGTAACAGCTTCAAGGCATGTATGTTGAAGTAGCCAAATCTTCGATGACAGAGCCATGAATCATCAACTTGTACCTTTAGGGCAATGTTAGTTGCATATTTTATATTTAGAGGGAACACATTTTTAAACTTTCGGGACATAGTAATTAGAACTTTATCCACAATTTTCTTGTCAAGAATATCCTCCCTAAAAGCTCTCCTTTGATTATCTATTTCTTTAACTTTAGAATAGTAATCTTTAACCGTCCTAAAATCCTTCATCTTCAATAGTTCAAAATCTTTTCTTAGAGATTTAAGTTTAACAACACGTACCTTATCACTTCCTTGAAACTCCTCATGCAATGTGTTCCATGCATCTTTGGCAGTCTTAACTCCCATAATTCTTGAAAAAATTGCACCAGTCACCGTTTATTGCAAGGTGAACAACGCCTTTGAATTTTTTGGTTTTTTTATTCAACTCCTTTTCTTGAGCTACATTAAGAGTTGAAGTATCCGCGAGAACGGTGAAGCCTTCTTCTACTATGTCCCATAAATCTAGAGATGAAAATAATGTTTCCATTTTAACACGTGGGAAATCATATTTTTCACCATTGAAAATAGGGATAGAAATAGATGATGATTGAGTGGTGTTATCCATAGCTTAGAAATCGTTTTTTTAGGAGTGGGTTAATAGTACAAGGGGAATTTTCGAAGTAGTTGGAAGATTTTTGAAATACTAGGTAGGTAACATAACTACGCCTAATGTATGATCACATAGCTTTGATGTCACTGTTAGTAGTTGATTAATTGATAGTTGATAAAGGATAGTTTTAGAGAATTGTTTAGAAAGAAGGCTATGTCATTGATTTCTTGGATGATGAATTACAAGATACCAACTGCCTATTTATAGGTTCAAGTCACCAACCTCTTAATGATGGTGAATATTTCTACATTAATTTAGTTCTTTCTAGGGTTCTCATGATAGATTAGTATCATGATAGTTCTAGGTTCTTCTGTCTTTCCATACACTTATCATTCTAGATTCTTCTATCATATTCATACATATTATAGTTCTAGGATATTGTAACATTTTCAAACATATTATATTTAAGAATGTTCTAGAAATTTATAGCAATTTCAACAAATACACGTCAACCTATAGAAAATTACTCTAACAACAAAGACATTCTAATTAAATCACGAAATAATTCAAATGTCCAACTCAGACTAGCATACATCAATTTCTACATAAACTTTGCTTCTAACCATCTCCAATTTTGCTTATGTATAGCAATATTATGTAGCATAAACATGATTTTGAAAATAGTTTTCTATTTCTTAAAAAAGTGATTTTTCTGTTAAGTAATTAAATATATTATTCTAAACATAAATAAATGAAAAAAGTAAATGTATGAAATCCATATTTTTACAAATTACATAAACATCAACAATAATAATGGTTTGTTATATAAGTGGTTTTTGTGGTTTGAAGAATTTTGTGGAGAATTTTTATTTAAAGTAATCAATTGCATGTTGGTCTGTCATTATTTTACTATTATTAGCTAGCACGCAAATTCAAAAGGGAACTTATTATTTTTCTATAGCAAACATGTCAAATACAAAAATATCTTAAATCTACGGTATAACAAATGCAATGAAAACATTATAACTCATATAACAACTCCCAAGGTTCTGCCTTAAGAAAATATGTCTGATATCTGTCAAAATAAAAGAACCAACCTATATGTTTTCTATTAACTTTACCAAATACAAAGTTGACTTAGCACCTTCCAAATGGAAACCTCAAACCGCTTGCACCAGGAAATTATAATCTCAGACACAAGCAAATTTTCTCACATATAAATAGAAGGGAAAAGGTTAAAAATAGATATTTTAGCTACTATTTTAATCAAGAGATAATGTTTCTCTATATAACTTGGACGGATTATCCATCCAAAAGGTACCATGTCCAAATCAGACCAGGAATTTCCCTTTAAACTATTTGCTCCTATCAGGTTCGCATTAGAACAGTCCCTGATTCAGATTTCAATGAAACTAAGTTACACAATCAACAAATGTCAAGTACCGTGTATAATAAAATTGGTAAGATCCAGATTTTAAATCAAGTGGAAAATCGAAAAGTAATTGCAAATTTGAATGCTTTAGGTTATATGCAAAGAACCCAATACATAAAAAATTAAGGATTGAAAAAAACACAGTTAGAAGAAGATTATTGATGAACTAACCTTGAGACACGCCAATATTCTTTCTTCCTTCCTATTATTACAACACTAACATGAGATTGATAAAGAGCAGCAACCCTGTAAATCTTCCATTGCAAAGTTGAATGCTTTGGGTTAAACAAAAAAACCTAATACAGAAAAATTAAAGGATTGAAACAAGCATTGTGAGAAGAATATTGTCAAAGAACTAACCTTGATAATTGAAAAAACCTTCATCCCTTATTAATATCACAACTATCTGGCCAGCAACAAAAACCGCTTCTAGTAAGATTCAGATTGAAAATCAAGTGGAAAACCGAAAAGTAACTACAAAGTTGAATGCTTTAGGTTAAACAAAAAGAAACCAATACAGAAAAATTAAGGATCGAAACAAACACACTAAGAAGAAGATTGTCGAAGAACTAACCTTGAGACATGCCAATATTCATTCTTCCTTCTCATTCCTGTAACACCAACATGAGATTGATAAAGAGAAGAAACCTTCCAGAACCCTGTTGTCTTTGTTAAAGAAAAAGGAAGAGAGAGGCAGTAGAAGAGAGAAGAAAGAAGCACAAAAATAGAGAGGCAGCGGTAGAGAGAACAAAGGAAGAGGAAGAGATAAGAAAGAAGAAGAGGAAGAGAGAGAACGTGAGTTTGCATCTTTTGGGGGGAAACGGGATTTTTTTTTAATTGCATGTGACTTTGAAAAATGAAAAAAAGTTGTAGAATTTGAAAACATGTAGTTTGTTTTGAACCAATCAACATAAACAATGGACATCATAAGCAAAAGTGGAAGGAAAAAGCAAACTATTTGATTCAATATGATAGTTTGGTTGCAAAAAATAAATTTTAGACACAAATTTCCCCCAAATCAATGACGTGGCAAAAAATGAGATAAGAGTATGAATGTCTTTTCGAGAACAATTGATTTTCCTATATTATATATTTTATACTTGAAGTGTTAAATTTTTATTGGGTGATTTAAAAGAACCGGGTTGTTATGTTCGATAGTGGCTAGTTTGTAGGGGTAGAAAGAACCACTTAAAAAAACAAAAGGGAGGAGTTTTAAAAAACGTTCGCGGTAGCGTCGCGTTCGTGAAAACATTTTCGCATTTTTTGTCGATGTAGATGTCGCAACACTAATCGCGGTCGTCACGGTGTAATTATTTATATTTTATTTTTTATTTTATAAAATAGTGATAAAAGTATCGAAATCAAATGTCAATATTGTTTATTGTAATTATTTTTGTGATTGTGGACCTTTTTTAAAATTCTGATCCACATACCTTTTTTAAAATCCTGATCCACGTGTACCACTTATAAAAATTTTAATTATTTTTTAATATATTAAAATGTAACAAACAGTTTTAAATGGAAACATAATTTTCTATAAGTAGTATATTAAAACGAAGCCCTAGTTTATTTAAAATCAAACCCTAGTTTCATTCAAACTTCAACGGCAAACTACAACCTCCCTCTCTCTTTTCTTCCTGTTTCTTGCCGTCACTGCCTATACGAGAAAGAAGAGCACCAACCGAGAGATGATGAACCATGATGATGCTGCTATGGATGAGTCACAACCATCTTCATCACCTTCATCACCCGTTATTAGACCATTACCATTTGAATACACACCATTAACACCTCCCATCCGCCCTTTTGACCCAAAAACATTCTTTCATTCAAACATTTTGTACCCTGGTGTTCCATCTGCTAATGCACTTTCATATGAAGAAAAAGATATGGTGAATGTATCATCATGGCTTACACTTTCACTTCCATCTTATTCACCATTGCTACCACCACCTCAACCTTCACTTTCGCCTCCTAATGCTATTACTACCAATAACAAGGTGCTGGAAAGTCCTCCAAGTATTCAACCACAAGGACCCTTCCTTCCATAGACTTCATATTCAATTTTTTTAGTTTGATATATGTAGTTTTTTATTTGATCTATATATCAGTGTCTTTCAACACTTATTAATAGTGACAGTTTATTCTTTTCTTTATAGTTTTTATGTTTTTCTGTAAATAGTTGATGTTTTTTTATCTGAGTTTCGTTGTTTTATGGAGTTTCTTCTGATCTAACCTTTTTTTTTTTCTTTAGACTCAGTCACAAAAAGATTAACTTATTCTTTAGACTTAGTCACGGTTCATAGATGGTTTATTTTCATAACCAATTCATATGTTACCAAATTTTATAACTAATTGATTTAATAACCGGATTTTAGTTTTATAATTGGTTTTAAACGTAAAAATTTCCATTTTAAAAAGTTAAAATTAAATTTTTTATATTGATTAAAACACTTTTATAAGAAAGTAATAAAAATTTATTAATTTAATTATCAAATCAAATTTAAATTATATATTTTTTAAATTCTAAATTTTCCTTTTCTCACATTACTATATTTCCTTAATTCTCCTAATTCAATATAACCCAGGAATCAAATATGTGCATATAAATTTCTTAGTAAAAAAATGGCTACAGTAAGTGTTTTTTTTATAGTTACAATAAAAGATTATACATATTAATAATTTTAATCGGAACAATTTGTAGATGAAATGTAGAAATTTCCAATTTACTATTAAGTTCTGTGTGGTAAATTTAAGGGTGGCGAGTAGTTTATGGATGATGGCTAATGGTTGATAGTTTATAGTTGTTGGTTGATGACTATTGACTAATAGTTGAATAGTTAATTAAAGTGTTTGGTAAATTAGTGGTTTAACTAGTTGATAAATGTAAAATAATACAAAAAAGATACTCCCTCCGTTCTTTTTTAAGTGTCGTTTTAGAAGAATTTTTTTTGTTCCTATTTAAGTGTCGTTTTATAATTTAATGTTATAATTTGTCATTTATACCCTTATTTTTTCAATAACTCCACCTCAAAATTTTCAATTAGTTATTGAAAAAAGAGAGTGTAGGATTGAATTTATTAGGAAAGAGAAAAATAAATAAGGGTATAATAGAAAATGAAATTCTAATAATCAATTATCTTGGTTGTAGAGCTTTTTGCTAAAACGACACTTAAAAAGGAACGGAGGGAGTATTTTTTAATTAATAATGAAAGAAAAAATGATAAGCTATAATCTAAAACACTATTTAAAATAAGATCTAAAAAATAAGCTATAAGTAAAATAAACTATAAGCTCGTGATAAAAAAATTATTATTAAATAATTATTTTATTATCATACAAGCTTATGAGCTTTAAGCCATAAATTTAAAATATAGTTTGTCAAACAAAGACTTAAACTAAAAAAAAATTATTAATTGACGCAATAGTGGTAGAAATTAAATTAAAAATAGTATAGTTAACTATGAATATCAATGCTAATAATAATGAATAAACGTTATGAAGTTTTTCAAAACAATAAACGTAATCAACATTCGGTTTTAGATTTTTATTTTATTTTTAATCAAGTTATATTGAAGGGAAACAAAAATTTAAAAACACTACTACAAAAGAGGGGCTAAAAACGAGCCCAACAAAAAAAAAAATTGCTCACCAATTACTGACTTTTTTTTTTTTTTTATTCTGAACAAATAATAATTATAATAACAAGAAATTGCAACAATAAAAACTGTAGCAATTAAAAGAGAAATCTAAAACGGAGAATGATTAAATTGTGGGCAGTGAACCGAATGTTTTTCAAAAATAAATTTTACAACATTTTACAAAAAATTATGTTTTTTAAAGATATTAAAAAAATTTAATTATAAAAAAAATAATTTAAAATATTTTTATTTTAGATATGAATTTGGTTGAAACTACATTAATAACTTTTTTTTTTTGGAAGAAACAATAATAACATGTTTAAATATATTAATTTGGTTAAAACCAGAGTCATAATTAACCGGTTTTTGATAAATATCAATGTGGATAATTTTGGGCACTCCTCCTAATCACTGTCAATTAAATTCATGATATTCATCCGTTTTATATGACAGTGAAAAGAGGAAATGGATTGTCTAGTGGGTTTCCTCTACTGCCATTTCTCCTGCGCAATTCATGATCATTGAATTTAATCTAACGGTTGAAATCTTTCTGTTTTATAATGCAGATTTTTTAACAACTTCTTTTTTCCACCATTGAATTAAATCTAAAGGCTACAAACCGGAGAGAATCTAGATCCGTGAAAAGATGAGTATTTTATTTTAATGAAATATAAAACTTAACAAGTCTATATATATATATATATATATATATATATATATATATATATATATATATATATATATATATATATATATATAGGGGGCGACTCAAGTGAGAACACTTGGTTATTATGAGAAATGAATCACGACCATTAAATTTTGATTTGTTGATTTTAATGGACTGGATTGATTTTCTTTCTAAGATCTTTAAAATAAATATTAAACTATTTTAGCAACATCCACCTTATGGTGCATTTAACTATTTTTTAGTTAAAGCTAGCTAAAACACCTTCATAAAAATAAGTGGATGTATTTGTAGATTTTACCTAAGCTATTACATCCCATTTTGGTGCGGAAAAGTAAATTTACCTAAGCTATTGATTCGAGGGACTTGACTATTATTCAAAAGGCAACGAAGAGGGAAAACCCTAAAGGTGAGTGTGTGAATAATGTTTTGATTCAAATATTTATCTTTGAGTTAGTAATCTAAGGGTTAATTGATTTATCTTGCCATACAATCCTATTAGCCATACATCTAAGCAATTTATCAGCAATTTATATATGGGAAAAGTAAATGCGGAAAGAAAAATGTCTTTTCCGCAAATTTTCAAGAGTCAAGAAAGGAATAACCCAAAATAGTCTTAATCAATAAGCCAAGGTATGACATCGAAATAGTAATAAATTCATGATTCCTAAATTATGATAATGCTAAACTAAATGAGTAGACTAGCATCCTATAATAAATTATAAAGAATAAAAAAGAACATCCCTTTGAATCTTGATAGAAACGAGGGAAAACAACCAAAAATCAAGGTGAAACAACGAGGCATGGTCGCCGAAGTTCACCGAGACCTATGGGCCTAAACACCAAGTGGGTGCAGGCGAAGCCGGTCAAAAATTATAAGCCACACTGTTACGCAAAACTTGACTCGAGGGGAAATTGGGTCAAAAATTATAAGCCACAACTATGTTTCGCAAAACTTGACTCGAGGGGAAATTGTTCCCGCGCATGGATTAAGGTAGCATTTAGTGGCCCAACAAAGTGACTGGTCCATAACAATTAACAAACATATCAATCCCAATAACTACCACAAAGACCAAAACAAGTGTTATGATGTCAAGCCAGATAAAGATGTCAATTCGATCAACTTCGGATCCAAAATAGTTTCTAAGTCCTCGGAAGCAAGCATGGACTTGCTTTTCAAAAACACTTGATTAAAAAAATGATTGAAAAATAACTGTTAAATGATAGAATGAACAACTTGCTTCCGAACAACTATCTTTGCAATGAAGAAAATAACTGTATTTTTTTCATCATTGTAAAGTTTGTTGTTAGCTCTTGTTTATATCTATCTGTAAATAATATTTTAAACACATTTTTCACTTTTTCAAAAATAAATAAATAAATTTGATGCATATGGTATTTGTCCAAAACTGCAACAATAAAGACACTGACCACAAAGTTTTTTCACAACTATCCATCATATCCTATGAGCTGAGGAGAGAACACCACAAAAGAACACTGATATTAACATCTACAAACCTATATTTTGAACCATGTTGTCACCCTCATTAAACAACAAATTTGAAAATTTCTCCAAATCATTGTCCCCTTCTGGTTCTAGGAGGAGTGCGAGGAGCGCGGTGCGAGTTCTGGACTGTCTGTGTATTGTGATTGTATCTTTGTGAAGCAAGGTAAGATAAAGCAGTGACAACGTCAGCTATAACTGGACGCATATTAGCTTGTTCTTGAACACACATTGCTGCAACAGCAAGGGCCTGGTATAGCCCTCTTGAAGGATACTGACCTTGAAGCGTAGGATCGGCCATTTGTGAAAATTTCTTTCGATCTTTGAACAACGGTCTAGCCTGCAAGCAAAAGGCAAACCATATATTGAATCTCATTATGAAGTACTTCAATAGTTAAAGGCCATTTTAAAACAAAAAACCCAAGATTTTCTCTCTTACCCATGCAACAAGATTCTGCTCGGCTGCAGATTTTGAATAGTCGATTGCTTTCCTTCCTGTGATTATTTCTAGAAGAACTACACCGAAACTATAAACATCTGATTTGAGAGTGAGTTGCCCGGTCATGGCATACTCTGGAGCACAATATCCATAGGTTCCCATAACCCTTGTCGATACATGGGTGTTTTCTCCGACCGGGCCAAGTTTCGCCAAACCAAAATCAGACAACTTTGGGTGATACTCTTCGCCAAGCAAAATGTTGGAGCACTTCAAATCTCGGTATATAACCGGAGGATTAGCTTTGTCGTGTAGATATTCCAACCCCTTTGCTGCCCCAGCAGCTATTTTCATTCGCGTGTTCCAATCAAGTCGCTTCTTACCAGGAGATATATCTGCAAACCAAATATGTATAATCCATAAATAACAAGATAGCATCAAATAGCATCAAATTCAGAGAGAAAAAGAACGCATGAATACCATGCAAGTGGTCTTCCAAGGATCCTAATGACATAAATTCATAAACTAGAAGCCTTTGATCTCCATCAGCACAATAACCAAGAAGATTGACAAGGTTAGGATGGTGAAGTAGACTTAACATCAATACTTCAACAAGGAATTCCCGATTCCCTTGGAGTCCGTTTCGGTCAAGTTGCTTGATTGCGACAACCTATATTCAATGTTAAAAAAGATGAAACAAGTTACAAACTCAACCTTTTGAAGAGTTCCATGTTAAGGTAGATAGAAAGCGGAAGAATTATTTCATTGCCCTGCAAGTTTCCTTTAATCTCCATTAACAAAAAATAATGATGATAAAGTATACTCACCTGATTAATACTTTCCATATGACCTTTGTATACTCTACCAAAGCCTCCCTCCCCTAAAAGACATTCTGCTTTAAAATTTCTAGTTGCAGATGCCAACTCGCGAAATGAGAAAGTCTGTGATGCAATGTGTTGAGTGCTCCCGTTTTTAGATTTATCCTTGGAGTTTGTTGATGAACTCCTCTTCAATTTCCCTACACTCAAGTGAGATGAATAATGACATCTAAGACCAACACATCTTACTGCAATCTCTAGGAACCATGTGTATACTACCATATATATGTTTCACTTTGGAATCTCCAAAAACAAATTAAACATTATTAACATAATATGAATCGCGAACTAGTTTTACACACATGCATTTTTTCAAAATCATCATCAATCGTACATACAATTTTGAGAGTTAGGATTATACTGTATGATAGAAGAAACCATAGAGCTCATATTGTTACCTTCATTAGCATATATCGTGTTGAGTTGACTATATCACGAAAATTAAGCAAGTTGATACTTGATAGCAATGTTAAATTTGTTAATATTTGGTTTTGAGTAACCTAGCAAATTAGTCCTCGTATCTGTAGAACACTCTCAAATTTGTCCCTGACGCTACGAATATTTCAAAAATGTCCCCGACTCTATTAAAATGTCAAATTAATCCCTATATATAACCACTTCCTATCAATTAAGTCTTCATATTAAACAACTTACTATCAATTTGACCCCTGTATTTAACCACTTACTGTCAATTTAGTCCCAAACATTAATACCGAACGACTAATACGAGTAACATTTGACAGAGTCAACGATCTTTTCGAAATATTCTGGCATGTTAACATAAAATTTGACAGAGTCAATGATCTTCTTGAAATATTCTGGCATGTTAACATTGCTATTATGATCTGTATATGGAAAATGCACATGTTGCTCTAGCTTCTAGTTTGGTCAATCACTAAAAAAATTGCAGTCATTAACCACATCAAATTCCACCTAAAAAAAATCATACATTTTTTTTTGCAAGAAATCCCAAATCAAGCAAGTAGATAAATTTCTAAAAGACATTACAAAATCACTGAAAACTCAATCATCTTCAATAGGGTTTGTTACTTCATCTTAAAACCATAAACCCATTGATGAACAGTTAAACCAACAAAAGAAAACAAAAATACCTGGGGTAGGTTTAACCTGAGGAGCAACACTATCTTGAACTTCCATCTTCACAATCTTCTTCTTGGTTCCTGAATTTCCAGAACACGGAATCCAACCCATATTTCCTCTTCTTTCTTTAGAGATCCGACCCGACCCGGAACACGGTGCTCCGGTCTAGCTACAGCAACTTGGAGAAGAACCTCTTTGTTCTCTTTCTCTCTTTTTCTCTGACTATGTCATTTTTTTATCATGTGTTTATGTTCTATGTTTCTTTGTCTTTGAATTTTGTGGGTATTTGGAGTTTGAAACTATTAATTTAGTCATTGGTTTTTTTTGTCGGAAAAAATTCCATGATTGGTTCAAATGCGTCTCCTAAAACCTACTTCAAAATAATCTTGAATATAAAATATTCTTTTTTTTTTTTATATTTTGGTTAAGAATAAAATAATTGCTTTTGAATTAAGTTTGTTTATTTATTTATTTAATAACATGTCATGCCAGCGACTACTGTATGCACATTGCTGTCTGTCTCAACCTTAAGAATCTAATTAATAAAATACCTAATGCTTTTTTGTTTGGGTTTGGAATATTTAATGCATTTATTAGGAATTAATGTGATCTTCATTTAATCTATTTATCTAAATAATCTATTAATAGCATTAGTGTTAACGGTTAACATCTTGTTCAAATTCTCTCATTCATTTTCGTACAAAATGATGTGGCCAAATCACAAGGCTCTCCGAGCAAACATTAATATGTGAAATTATTTTTAGTTATTTAGAAATTTATTAAACTAAAAACAAGAAAAAGAATATGTGAAATTATTTGTAATTATTTAAACATTTATTAAAATAAAAACAAGAAAAAGAACATATTTGATACAATAAGACATTCAATGAGCCATTTATTTATTTTTATTTATTCCCAAAAAGAAAAAGAACTACAACAAATTTAATGTTTGAATGTAATCTCTAACATAATAGAAATAATAATTTACTTAATTGATTAAGACATGTATTATAAGAAAATACTGTCATTATTTAAAGAGCATCCAACATTAGGTTATTAAGACATTTATTATGAAAAATACTATTATTAGTCAAAGAGCACCCAACATTAAACAAGAGGAGGGAGTATTTTTGCTAAAAAATAATGTGTTCTTCATACAGTAACAGACATGAATAGTGTAAACTTTGAAAAAAAATTGGGGTTATAGAAATTACTTAAATCACATGAAAATGGGTTGTAATTTTTTGGAAAAATATCTTTTTTGTCCCTTAAGTATATTTCAAGGTACAACGTTAACTTTTGTACACGTGGCATCTGACGTGGCACATGTTTGTACACGTGGCATCTGTTTGTCATTAAAGGTAATCAAAATTTCTAAAAACATTTCAAAAAATTTCCTTCATTAGGATTCAAACCGTGGACACATTGCTTGCAACACAACATATTTACCACTACACCTCTTTAACTTTTGTAATATCATTTACAAATGAAATATATTTTTACTTTTAATCTTTGTCTTCTTCATTTATATTTCTGACTGGAAAAATATCACTGGGTTTCTGGGTTTCACTATCTTCTTCTTCTTCATATGAACCCTAAAGCCCCAAATTCATAATATTCTGGGTTTCTGATGCATATTAATTTCCAGCATCGTTTACCTACCAATATAAATGGTTAAATAAAAATCTAATTAAAGACTGAAGAAACAGTTTCTATTAATTTTTCACGTTGGTCACGAAATAGTAAATCACCCATTTTGTTTGCAGATTCAGAACCGAAATCCAACCCAACAACAACACGAACTCAACATTCATCATCGTGTTCATCATACAAATGATCTTTTAATGGCTTCACTGATACTTTTATTTTCAGACCTTATTTGGATCCATGAGAGGGATGCTACAGCTCTACTAGCAGCGGATCCTCCATGAAACAGTGATTGATAATAATTCTTTGGAATTTGAATTCGGGTGTGTGTGGATTTTGTTTGGCCTTAAACTTTTTCAACTTTCATATGGAGATGAAAAACTGATGTACTTTACTATAATGTAATAACTTAGTTTAATTTTGTTTAATCTTCTTTGCTCTTACACTTGTGAAGATGTGTTAGAGAGAGAATGAGAATAATTGAAGAGTGGAGAGGTTTTGTATTAGGGGGGATGTGCTGGATGTAGAGTTACACTTTTGACATTGTTAATCCTATTTAACAATTTGGGGTTTTAGGATTTATGATTTTGAAACCCAGATTTAAACATCCAGGTTAAGGAAAGTATATTTTTCCAGTCAGAAATATAAATGAAGAAGACAAATATTAAAAGTAAAAATATATTTCATTTGTAAATGATATTACAAAAGTTAAAGAGGTGTAGTGGTAAATATGTTGTGTTGCAAGCAATGTGTCCACGGTTCAAATCTTAATGAAGGGTGAAATTTTGATTACCTTTGATGACAAACAGATGCCACCCAAGCAAAAGTTGACGCTGTTTGAAAAAAATGGACGGAGAGAACTAACGTGAAGCTTTTTTAACAACTAAAGGACCACTTTGACACTTTTTAAAGATAAGGGACCAAAATGTACCTTGGGGTATACTTAAGGGACCAAAAAGGGTATTTTGCCTAATTTTTTTAAGTGGTTATGTGATGAAATTGTTGATTAAAGGGATTTGAAGATTGAAATGCAAAAGAAAAAATTTCAAATTGAAGAAAGAGATTGTCCACACAAGAGGAATGTTGAAAATGCCAATAATGTTTGAGATTTTTAGTTTAGGGTTTAATCTAGTTATGTTTTATCCAAGGGGACTGTAATACGGTGAACTGACTTTTTATCGAAAATGTTGCGGTTAAGCAAGAGTCGCCACCGACTTTTATTTTATCCAATTATAGAAAGGCTAAAAGAACAGGAAAAGACCTTTTGAAAAGATTTTGAGTTCGGGGGGTAAGTTATACAAAGGGAAGGTGTAAGTCACCCTTTGCATCCATGGTTTATCCATAGGCTCTTAATTGCTTAGCTCACTTGTTTGTTTGAAATGTTTGAAAAGTAGGTATCAAAAGTAAAAACTTTGAAGAAGAACTTTAGCTTGTAAATAAGCGTAGTCTTTTGAATTTGATTTTGAAAAGAGGTGTGAAAAGTATTTTGATTTTTTTAGAGCAAGCAATTAGTAGCAACTACCCTAAGTTTGAAAATTCGTTCTTTTAGCTTTTCAGGCGAAAGGGTCTATCCATACCATGAGGAGGCAGGAAGTCTTTCAATTGGATGTACGGGTCATCGAAGGGTCATCGAGAGTTGTTGTTCGCCACAAGACTGTCCCTACCATAAAGAGGGCAGGTAGTCTCGGGGAAGGACATAATAGTCATTTGATTTTCTTAGGCATCATGCGAGGATACCTTAGCAATTGGGACAGAAGGCAACCTCGAGGGAGTTTCAATAACTTTGAAGGCAACATTTGCTTTAGGTATCCTCGGAATCGAGGGACTTGACTATTTTTAGGCAGCAATAATTAAGGCAACAAGGCAACAGTATAAGGCAACAGGCAACAAGAGGGATTACCCTAAAGGTGTGTGGGTGCACAATCACGTGGTTAACTTCGAAGACATTTATCTTGTAATTAGGTGATCTAGGTTCATTTCATGGTTATCACTCCCTAAATTACTAACCACGCAATTAAAATAAAATAAAGGCAGAAATAAAACTTCCTACGCTATTACAATAAACACCTGCGGGGACGGGGGAAATTAAAAGCGAAAAATAAGAAAGATCAATAATTAGTGTAAACATCGTTGAACGCCTTGATCTTCCTCGAACCTTCGATCGATCCTGAAAATTAAAGGAAAAATAATAGGGAGAACAGTGAGTGTATGTGGAATCCATTGATATTGAAACAAACCCTATTTAATTCCATGAGGCAAAATAAAAAATTAAACTGATAATTAACAAAGAGAGGGTTAGAAACTTAGCTTTTTTAATCGATGGCGCGTGATCGGAGGATACGGGGTAACCCTGAAAAATTCGCACAAAGAAAAAAAAACTTTTAGTGTATGAATGATCTAAAAACCTTAAAAAGCTTACAAACCCTACCCCTGAACCTAACAGGTTTATCCAAGAAAATTTATTGTGACCTACAGGGTTTTGTAAGGCTAGAATATGGTTAGTAGATAACACCTACCAACAACAGTGATTAGTTGTCATGCTAAAAGGATTTAAGGCATAAAATAAATTGTTACCCTAAATTATAACTCTAACATAAACATTTTAGTTTATTTAAAAAAACCTAAAAAAATAACTATTTTTAATGTTATAAAAAATCGAAATTTCGATTAAATAATATCAAAATAATTTTTGTAGTTATAAAAAAACTTTATTATTATTAAAAGGAATTTGTAATAGATAAATAAACTAACTAAAAAGAAATAAAGAAATAGCTAAAAGAATTATGAATATAAATAAAAAAATTAGAAAAAGAGACTTAGCTTCGGATCTAGCGTGTGCAGTCCTGAAGGAGTATGGTAGTCCTGCGCTATAATGGCCCTTAGATCTGCCTGTGTGTCCATCCAATGGTGGAGATGTGAAGGTGTATCATGGCTGTGCATGGGACTAGTCGCACTGGATCCAGGTTCAAATATCTTGAAAAATAAAACTACATCCTCTAGGGATCGAACCCAAGGTTATTCAGTCCCTAAATTCATGTTTCACCACTGCGCTATCAACGATGAGTCGTTAGAGGAATCACAACCAATCATTAAATTATAAAATAAGACCAAAGAATAATTTAAAACAAAAAATCAACGTGTGGGCCTTAGCTTCGTTTGACCAACCATTAAAGAGGAGCCACGCGTGTTCAGAGAGAGTAAGGACGGTCCAACTTGCTGACTGGCCAATGGAGTGATCCCAAATGGCCACGCTGTCAATCAAAGGGCTTCGTCTACTGTTCATCTTCCTCCCTAAGATACCTGCGAATTTTACCGCAGCTTTTGCTGCGGATTTTCTTGCGAACAAACCTTTGAAAAACAAAATCTGCAAAAACAATGTTAGCACAAACAAAGAACAACCCAGATTTATCAATTGAGGTCTTACGAATTCAGTGGCGCTGTTTATTTGGCCTGAAACGGACCGGAAGTATGAGAACGAAAGGGTTTCTCCGATTTTCCCTAACCATGGTGAATTCCGAATCCGGCCTAAAATCCTGCGAAGGATGGTTCTAAACTTCTCTAAAACATCTTACAAACTCAAAGAAATCGTCAAGTCTCATTAAGATATAGCTATATGCAGAAAACGAAACTCACAAAGACATGTAAACATGATGGACATGGTATACGAATGATGAGGGCTTTCATATGCTATAAACCATGTGCACTTACCTTGTGTTACCTTAGGAGGAGAATGAAAGAGTTGTTTGACTTCGTTAGTGACTAAATTTGAGGAAACGAAAATTGCACCATGTTTGCAAAAGTTGGAACTTTGGAAACCCTTGCCTCTTGGCTGCTCCCACTCTCCTGATTTCGTCCCCTTTGTATTTGATAATGTTGTCCTTATATAATGAATCAAATTAGGGTTAAAATATTTGAACAAAATCCAAATGATTGATAAAAAATATGATTTTGATTTATATATTCAATCTTTCTATTTTGAGTTTGAATCTATTTTCCAACTTTCTTCACGTGTTATTTTGCCTTAGGATGTGAATTAGCCTTGATTCAATGAATGGTATCAATTGCATTATTTGATTTTATTTTATTTTGATTTTATTTGACTTAAATTGAATTTATATGAATAAATCCAAAATAAACATAATAAAAATCATAAAATATGCATCAAATGACTTTTGGGCCTTGCATGACCTTAATATCACGTGGGTAACAGAAGAATATGGGCCCAATACTCAAAACGTGAATTTTGTCAATTATAGTTTCAAGCGTTTCTCAGATTTTTGCCCAACTTGTGCGATTCGTATCTTGCTCAGTTTTCCACCTTTTTGAGTGTTCTTGTACTTCTTAGAAACCTTGAAGAGTCCTCTAACCAATGCTTTTGGCCCCGTGTCAAAATAATTTTCCATGCTCCATGTGTGCTCTTTTGAAAAAGATGATTTCTGGTTGACTTTTGAAAAGGACCTATAATGTTTTGATCCATATCTCTCAAATGAATCATTTTGAGACTTGGCATGTGAGATACAAAGTTGTAGAGAATTAAATTTCCTTCAAATTGAGCTTTGGATGGAAAATTTTTGATGTTCCATGTGGAAATTATGGCCGGTCAAAGTTCAGTTGACTTTTTCCTTAAAAACCCTAATTTAGAAACTCAGGTTTTTGATGATTCTGGAGCTTTTCTTGATGAATCATGATCAATCATTGATCAAATGATGAATGATACTCCATAATGAGGATGTTGACCAAAAATCAGAAGTTTTGACTGTGATTTGACCATAGTTTGACTTTTAGGTCAACTAGTCGATTATTGATCGTTTGGGCCATTGAGTGAGCAATCCTTTGAATCAGAGCTTGGAAATTGTCATGAGGGTCCTTTGAAGCATATGAGAGATTATGAGGTCCACTTGAATCGTCAGAACTCGATTTTACTTTGAAAAAATCAAAACCCTAGTTTAGAGACCTTGTTTTAGGAGAATGTGTCTGAGCTTTGTATCTTGATTTGAATTTGAATAGGAGGAATAGTATGGGCAAATTTTGGGGTATGACAGGGACCAATTCCACCGAGCACTTGTGGGTATCCGACCTTGCGACCGACTAATCCAATGGGACCAATTCCACCGTGCACTTGTGGGGCCCCGTTTAAAGCCAGCGCAAAGCTCTGTATGGACTGACCCAACACATGAATTATTTGCAGCTAGCGAGATTCGAACTTGGGATCTTAAGAAGAACACACTAGGTCAACCCATAGGGGTTTTGAATCTAGTTATGTTAACAATGTATTTTAAATAGGGTTAGTTTATGGACTATGTTGGTTTAATGCAATA
Source organism: Vicia villosa (assembly GCF_029867415.1). Classification (NCBI taxonomy): domain Eukaryota; kingdom Viridiplantae; phylum Streptophyta; class Magnoliopsida; order Fabales; family Fabaceae; genus Vicia; species Vicia villosa. The sequence goes on along the minus strand of NW_026705279.1, from coordinate 632,652 downwards.
ACATTATTATGTAAAAATTGTAATTGTTGTATTGTCATGAGCAATATAGCATACCCTTTTGTAGCAGTCAAGTACAAAATCTTTAATTTCCAAATGTTGATTCTTCAGGCATGACAGCTTGACAGCACTGTAAGCATCTATCTCTTACAAGAGCATTCATTATGTGACAAACTCATAATGCATTTTTCTCCATTATATAAGATATGTCTGACCCCATAATCATATTCACCAACACGCCTATAAGACAAGTAGAAATCACAAGTATTTATACATAATCCAATAGTAAAACACAACATAATATTCATAGTTGTAGAATTCACCAATTACCTCACAATATAATTGTTTGTTTGTTGTAACTCCTTTTCTATCTTTTTTATTTGGTAGAATGTTTCCTTCATATAAGGAAATCTTCTTCCTATTTGACTCTCACCTCAACATAATATAAAATTTGATTTCTTCAATCATGTTGACAATAGGCTTGGCCTTAGTAGTTACAAAAAATGATTTGAATGCCTCTGACATAGCTTTCACCAAAGTATCACATCTTAAAGTTGTTCTAAACTTGTATTTGCTCTAGAACATTGGTAGAATTTTTATCATGTGCTTGAATGCGTCCTCATTTACTTCCTTTATTTCTAGAATTTCTTTTTATCAAGCATTGACATAACTAGCAGTGGCAGCCTTCCAAATTATTTCTTTTAGTTTGATTCTTGAAAATGTCTTCCTGAAGTTATTGTATAAATGTTTAGAATTGAACATGCAATTAGTAGGAGAATTGAACATGTATATAACTGGAAGATTTGAACATGTATGTAGTTACCAGAATTGCAAACATAAAGTTAGTAGAAGAGTTGAAAAAAGTTAGTACCAACATGCAGTTAACATAAAGTTAGTACCAAAATTGGCAACATAAAGTTAGTACCAAAATTGTCAAGATAAGTTAATTGAAATGAAAATGCTTATTAATAGAATTAAAAAAAATTTAATAACAGATTTAAAGTAAGTTATTACCTAACACAAAACCTCTGGTTCACTTTAGGGAGCAATTCCTCAAGTGCTGGAAATATATAGTCCATATAGATAACACACAAAAATTTAGTTAACACATAAAAATGCAGGTAACTTAGAAATATGCAGTTTACACAAAAACCAATTCAAGGGTACCTTTTGTTGACCACTGATGAATGTGTAACTCTTTCATAACATGGAACCTCTTAAATCACTTGTAAACAATTCAAGAAACCAAGGGACCCTTGGCTTCACTATCTATAACAAAAAATGATACTGGTAACATCTGATCATTTTGGTCTCTTTTAATGGCTCCTAGTATTTGGCCACCATAATAACCCTTTAAGAAACATCCATTCAATCCTATAATGGACTTGCATTTTAAAAAAATTATCTTTGCATGCTTTAAAGCATATATACATCCTCTAAAAGTGGGGGTTCAGTGGTGTCGCGGAGGGAAAATTTATAGAGTCGCCACCGTATTTAATTTATCCCTAAGAAATTGGGAAATAACGATAAAATTCTAAAAAATGGATAAGACGGTCATCACAATCGAATATGGGTTTGGGAGTCGGTTAAGTGACAGAAAGGTGTTAGGCACTCCCCGCCTCTGTTGTACTCAACGAGAACCTCCTACGGTCTAGGATTAACTTGTGTGCTTAAGGAAATGATCTTGCTCTAATTGTTTATTTCTAAATATTTACAAAAAGGGTCAAGTGAGAAAAGGTTAGTTTTAGGTTAGGGGACTGTAATACGGTGGGAGAACTGACTTTTTTAAATGTGCGGATAGCAAGAGTCGCCACCGACTTTTATTTTATCCAATTGGAAAGGCTAAAAGATTAGGAAAGACCTTTGAAAGATTTTGAGTTCGGGGGGTAGGTTATACAAATGAAAGGTGTAAGCACCCTTTGTATCCATGGTTATCCATGGGCTCTTAATTGCTTAGCTCACTTGTTTGTTTGAATTGTTTGAAGGAGGTGCCAAAAGGCAAAGTTTTTTATTCTTGTGTCGGTCCTCAAGAATATTTTTGAAAGTTTGATTTGAAAAGAGTTTTTTGATGAGCAAGCAGTCAAGAGCACCTACCCTAGAGTTAAGTCTTTCTTGTTCTTTAAGTCTTAAGGGAAAGAGACTATCCATACAATCGGGGTAGGAAGTCTTTTCATTGGATGTAAGGGACATCGAAGGGTCATCGAGAATTATCGTTCGCCATAAGGCTATCCATACCATAAGGAGGGTAGGAAGTCTCAGGGAAGGATATAATAGTCATTTAGGCAACCAATGAGGATACCTTAGCATTCGAAAGGGACGATCATTATTTTATCGTAGGCAACCTCGAGGGACAAGATCATATACATTTGTAGGCAACATCGAAGGGACTTATGATCTTTGATGATGATAATGAACTGAGTGCAACATTGCTAAGGTATCCTCGTATCCGAGGGACTTGACTATTATTTTTTTTATCGAAAGGCAGCAATAAGAGGGATTACCTTAAAGGTGTGTGGGTGCATCAATCACGTGATTCAATTCATTTTTTTATCTTGTTATTAGTGATTTATGTTCAATTGACATTCTTGTCACTCCCTATTGTTACTAACCACGCAGCTAATATAAAATAAAGGCAAAAATAAAAATTTCTACGCTATTACAAGGCTTCGGGGAGGGGGAATTACAAACCAAAAACCAGGGAAAAAAGGCAGAAAATAAAATCTACAACTATTACAAGAAAACTTATTGTGACCTATACATATTTTCTAGAATTGAAATGGCAGAAAATAAACACACATGCGACATTCACAAAATGTGAGATGAGATGAGAAGATCGCGAAGAGTTTAGGGCTTAAAAATAGGTGAAAATAATCCTAAGTCTAAATTGTCATTATTAAATTAATTAAATTAATGTGAGGTTAATAAAACTACTTACTAGCCAATTAAAATTAAACCAAAATTAAATCGATAAAACCTAATTACTAAGTTAAAATTATTAAACTAATTAAAACTAAACCTAAATTTTTTTGCATTTTTTATGATTGATTTTAATAATAAAAAAGGAATTAAAAGATAAATTAGTGAGAAACAAACAAAAAAAAACAATTGGGCTAGGGGGTGCTATCTGAAATAGCATAGGTAAAGAGCAAAAGAACCTGGCCCAGCAACAGAAGCCCATTCCTCTTGCATTTGATCCAGTGCGAGGAGTTTTTTAGGGTACATGGTGGACAAGCCTCTCCCGGTCCTTCAGATATGGAGGTCCTTCAGATATGGCAACGTGAATATCCAAGGGCGGAAAGCGAAGGTGCATCGCGTACCTGTGTGGACCGGTTGTACAGAATCTGAAAGCAGTATTTGTTAAAGAAAATAATAGAATGAAAATGCAAGAGACGGGGATCGACCCCACGCCTTTGCACATGAGTAAATGCTGAACGCGTTTCTATTCCACTAGGTCACTTTTCTCTCGCTGTTAACATAACCATCGTTAGATAATATATATGAAATACAATGATTAAAAAAAATCAAACAATTCGCGCGCCGATCCCTGTTCCTCTACTCCACCAATTTGAATTTTTATGGGACATGTACCTACGAACGATGCATAGGTAAAGCCTTCTTCCACGGTTTTTAAGTGTCGCTATAGCCCCTGCAAAATCAAAACTCAACAAAACAAATTCTAAATCGAGACTAAGGTCATAGATTGACTAGAAATCGTCCACTGAATCCAATGGTACCATTAATTTTGGCTAATTTTTCGTCTAACCTAATGGCCCCAAATCATGAGCACGAAACCCTAGCCATGGTGAATCACAAAACCTGCAACCAAACTTAAATTAAACTGCCCAGAATGCTTGCAAACATCTTTTCAAACACAAATATATAATCAAAACTTGTCAATGATGCGTGAATGCCTATAATCGAAATTAAAAACGATGAATAAACCGTAAGCGCGATGATGATGGTACGCGATGCCTTAGACGTCTATGATAATGGTATTTGTTTCAGAGAGTGCCGAAAATTCCTTTTGGATCCTTAGAATGGATTGAATCGTCCCCCAAACTCTTGTGCTATCTTACCTGGTGTCACGGTTTTGTTGAAGTTGAATAGGATTTCTGAAGCAGCCAGCCCTCCCTTTTGCCTATGTATGATATATATATATATATATATATATATATATATATATATATATATATATATATATATATATATATATATATATATATATATATATATATATATATATATATATATATATATAGTAGACTGAACTAGTTCAAGAAAATTGGACTGAATCTTTGTGAATCAAGAGATTTGCATTTGATTTTGGAAAAGATATGAAAAGCTTCTATTTTGAGTACAAATATATACCAATCAGATTCAATGATTTTCCTCACTTCCAATATGCATATTTGATTGATTATAATCAATGGGAAAATATTGAATCACCAATTATAATTATTTCATGATTTATTTGTTTTATTTGCATTTAAATGATAAAAATCAAATAAAAAGAAATAAAATCATGGAGATAACAATAATTGGTCTATGGCCTCCCTTTGGGCTTAACATCTCGTGGACAACTTAACTTTAGAAGCCCATCACTAAAAAGTCTTAATTTGATCATTTAAGGTTTCATGGTTTCCTTGAAATTTTCTCAACTTGCACCGATTATAACTCACTCGAGGGTGTTATAAGACTTTTTAGAAAGCTAAATGTGTCCTCTAAAACCTCTTTTTGGTTTCATATCAATTGAGTCTTCCATGCTCCAGTTATGAGCTTTTTAACAAAGTTAACTTTTGTTGACTTTTTGGAGGACCTGCAATGTCTTGAGTCATATCTTCCAAATGGTGCATTTTTGGCCTTGTCATGTGAGACACAGAGTTGTAGTGAATTGAATTTCCTTTAAAATGAGCCTTGGTTGAGAAATTCTTGATGAAGCATGTGAAATTTATGATTGGTCAAAGTTCAGTTGACTTTCTCCTAAAAAACCCTGATTTAGAAACTTTGAGATTTGTCAATTTCTGATCTTTTATTGATGAATCATGATCAACCCTTGATCAAATGATGAATGTAAATTTGTATGTTGATGTTGACCAAAAATCAGGAGTTTTGACTGTGATTTGACCATGGTTGACTTTTAGGTCAAACTAGTTGACTATTGACTTTTTGAGCCATTGACTGCGCAATCTTGGGAATCAAGGCTTGAAGATTGATGTGGGGATTCTTTGAGGCATATGAGAAGCCATGAATTCCACTTGAGGTATCAGAACTGATTTTACTTAGAGAGAGAGAGAGAGAGAGAGACAAAACCCTAGTTGGAAGCTTTTGCTTAGGAAAGAGATTAGGCAGGGTTATTTCTCGGTGCTTGAGCCAAAATATTTTAAAATATGATGGACAAATTTTGGGGTATGACAGGGACTCACCTTGGTTTCGCAACCTTGTGCCTATGTATTTTCATTGAGTGATGAGAAAATCAGAGTCTATTTAGTTCTGCATGTGTTGGTTGTTTATTTTTATGGAATAATGTAATGTCACATTTGAGTGATTAAACACGTGTCTGTATTGCTCGTACGATGGAGGCTTAGGTATTGTTTATGTTCGCATTTAAGAGACCAGATTATTCCTTTTTGAAAAATTATCTTTGTGTGAATTAAATTTGATAAAAAAAGATTTAAACCTAAGTTTGATGGGTTAGATGTTTTGTTTTTTAATTTTTGGTTAATTTGAAAAAATAAGTCTAATTAAAAGAGAATGACATGTTTTTGTTATCATTTTTTAAATACTTAAAACTAAATAACAAATAATTGTTTTTTTTATAGATTTCATGACCTAATTAAAAAACTAAAACCAAATTAAATTTAATTTACTCCAAATTAAACAAAAAAACCTAAAAGAATTATAAAAACTAACTAAAAATAAATAACTAAAAACATAAAATAAATTAAATTAAAATAAAAGAATTAAAAAAAGAGAAAGGGGTGAAAAGTATGCCCATACTAGTAATTAAGGTGTGTGAAAAGAATATGTGGAGGCCCAATAAGAGAAAGGCCCAAAGCGTTGGTCTGGGGCTTACTAGAGAGTCAACAAGTTTGACTCTCATTTTGGAGTGCTGGATCAATCCAAGATATCCCGTGCAGGTCTCATCAGGAACGTTTGATCAAAATGTTAAGCAAAGTAAGCGAAATCTAAGGTCGTGATTAAAAGTCACACTAGGAGTATGATGAGCACACACACATCAGAGAGGTCAAAGTAAGCAAATTACGTGGCCATCAGGAGGCCACGTGTTAAGGACCAATCGCACGTTGGAGGGAGTATAAATTTTCATTTCCTTCGTAAGACTTCATTTTTTCATTTCTTTCCTCTCTCTTCTCTCAATTCTCTCTAACCCTCTCTTCCCTTCTCTCGCTTCTCTCTAACCTCACTCTAAAAACACCTTCCTACCACTAGCCAGAAATCGCCTCCGCCGGTGGTTTAACCCTCACCCTCCTTTGGGCCACAACCAACCCCATATCTCCGATTGAAGTTCAATCGAGATCTTCATACCTTCAACCCTTCAACCCAAAACCATCATGGCGCCGCCTTTAAAACCTAGATCTCCGATTGAAGTTCAACATGGATCTTAAAATCTTCAAACCTCAAACCCAAGAATCATAGGGACCCTAACCCTAACCTAATATCTACCCAGAAAACCCCTTACTCAAACCAAACAAGCTCAAAACCTTGGTTAATATATAGATCGGCCTCTTCTAAGCCTCAAATCAAACTCCAAATCCCTAAAAAAAACCTTTAAACCAAAACAAAAAAACTAAAACCTAAATCAAATTAGTCCATACAACACATATCAAACTCAAAAAAATGAAACAGAGATTCAAAGGCACTACACAGTGAAGAAAAAAAAGGAACCAAAGCTTACCTTATGTCACGTGACCTAATAAAGTTGTGCCTTCCTCCTTTCTTTTTTTATTTCTATTACTTCATTTCTTTAAGTCTCTTCTCAGATCTCCTTCTCTCTCTTTTTTTAGATACGAGGTGGATGGGGCTTAGCTCGAAGAGGCTTAGGGTTTCGATGTGAAACCCTAAGTGTTCAAAGTTGGAGCTTTCGTGAAGGAAGGGTTATTGTTGTTGCTCAGAGTTCCAAGGAATCATCCTCTGCGAATTTTTTAATAGGGATTTTATATAAGTAACTTAGGGTTAGGTTTTTTATTTGATTATTCTGAATTGGGAAAAATTAGATTAGATTTTTGTTACTTATGTGTTGATTGAATCAATTAGGTGTTACAATTTTGGGCTTTTGATGTACCTAGTCCTTTTTGTTAGACGAAGGAAACTTATCTAGAGGGGAGGTGAATAGATCCCTAATTAAAAATACTTGGTTAAAATACTGTTTTAAAAAATAGTTTGATATGGAAAGTAGAAAACACCTGGATTAATTTTTCTAATTCGAATCGTTATAGGAAAACTCGGATATGCGTTAAAACCACTAAGACTTGCAATAAAAATGAAAAGAAATTGAATCAATATATTTCAAAAACACAATACATTTGAATTTAAACACACAGGTAATATATTTCCAATGAAATGATAAAGCAAAAATTAAGTGAAGCAATTTATCGAACACTTATTCTGCAGTCGATTTTGATCAGAATTTTTTTATGGCTTTGTTGATTTGAAATCAAATCGACAAAACAATTTATAAATGATAAAGAATTTATCTAATTGTATTAATTGCCCAATTACCGAATTCAACATTTTGCTATAGAAAGTAAATGAGAAAGAGGACACAAGGAATTGTTTAGGCAATTCATGAATCGTCCTCATTATGGCTACGTCTACACCCAATTCCAAACGAAATTGAGATAATTAATCTTACTTTGCAAATATTTACAAGAGAAATGTAGAAATCCAACCCAATAAACCCTATGTTCATTATAATCCCTACTATATGTATGTTTGTCATTTATTTTCTCAAATGCCAAGCCTCTTCGTGTGGTATTTTTGCACAATAAGACTCCCATGAACAACCTTTGTTGTAAATCACTTTAAATTTCATGTCTCTTCTAGAATGTATAGCATATATTCTCATACCATCTTTAAATCATGCTTTGTAGCAACATGAGCTCCAACTTCCCACTTATAATCCTCAGTTCTCTTTGGCTCACCATCTTCATTAACATCATCATGTAAATCACTCATATTACCACTACAGTCAATTATCCTTATTTCTTAACTTGGTCTTCCAACCTTGTATTCCCCTTTCCCTTTTTTCTTTCCTTTCTCTTAACTTTTCCCTTTACTTATCTCTTTAGCTTTACATTTACCTTTCCCTTTACCCTTTTCCCCTTCATCAAATGTAAGTTCTTTATCAATACCAATATCATTCTCTGAATCTGCAAAGTTTACACCCAAAGCAACGTCTTCACTTGTATCACTTGTTTATGTTGGAACAAGTTTGGTTCTGCAACTAACTCTTGAGTTTAATGATAACAAGTATACAATGTAAGGAGAATAATTTTATACTCTAATGGTTTGTTAAGTGCGCAGGATAGGCCTAAATTCATTATGATATAGAGGATTGTCCACTTTAGGAATCAAGGCAATAAATGAAACCGTGATTGCTTAGGTGCCCAAAGAAACCACCCAAATCCAATCATCCAAAAACTTCTTTATTCCAACTTCTAAGCTCCCGTTTAAGACCTTTAAGTTTTTCTTTGAAGGAATAAAAATCATTTCCTGTCACAAACAAATATTTCCAAACATTCTCTACAAAATGAAGAAAAACTAGATGTTGAATCCAACAATTGAAGAACTTGAAAGGCTTGGAACCCCGATTGTTAGAATTTATTTTGATCTAAATGGGACAGTGATCGGAAAAATATTTTTCCCTACCATTTAACCTTCAACATTCCACTTGATAATCAACTTTTCCGAAACCAAAAATCTATCCAACCTACTCATCGTCTTACCACTCAAATTGAACCAATTGAATTTGTTCTCCATCAAAGGAAGGTCAATCAACTCCATTCCCTTAATAAACTCATTAAATTCAACTCTTTCACCGCTATTCACCATCAATGAATTATCATTCCTTTCCCCTCCTTCTTGATAGCATTAAAGTCCACACTAACACACCACAACCCATCCACAAAACGACTTTTGCAATCACTAAGCTTTTTCTACAATTTTCTCTTCAACAAAATGGAGTAGGAAGAATACACATTAATATTATAAGTCCCCCCTTTCAATCCACATTTATGCCAACAAACCTTCACCAGCAAAACTAAAACGAAGATTAAAAAACTTTCTTCCATATAATGGACAACTCTCTGGTCTACCATTAGCACCTTTGAAGGACCATTCAAACTCCTCATTTCCCCATACAGCAACGACTAAATTCTCATCAATCACCTTCAAATTACACTTTTGAAGAAAACACACATCAAAATCATACATCCTAATCAATTGAGCAAGACACTTTTAAACTACCGCACCCTCTAATATTATAAGAAAGAATATTCATTAAAAACCTGCTTATATGGCATCCTTTTTACTTTTTGAAACTTAATCATTAAACTCCAAGCATCTAATGGCTTCAACATGATACCAAGCACTACAACCTTATCCCACAATTTCGAAGCTATATTCGAATTCGCATTTCTAATGAGCTTGGAATTTCCGTGGCGAACATCCACATCCGAAAATTCCTCGCAACACATCATGGGCGGCCTCCTGAAAATTTACTAGATGAAGACTTCGAAAAAAAGAGCTCTTCGATGTTATCGATTGGGATACAACCTTCTTTTTACTCGGTGGTAGTAAATAAGAAAAATAGGACTTTTGTATTAAGAAATCAACGACTTCGGTATGTTGTTAGAAAGTTACAACTTAGGGAAAAGAATTATTACAACACGAAAAATTTCCTTTCTGCTTCAATAACGGAAAATCTATATTGCTATTAACCATCCCAAGCCCACAAAACTACACTCTTTTATTCATACCCCCCAAACCATCAATATCCAACAAAGACTGAATTTACCAAATTTTGTGCATACAGGTTTTGCAAACAATAGGCCCATTAATCTCATTAGGAACCAGATATGGCCCATAGTGAATGAGATAGCTCAATTCATACGTGAGAGTTAAAATAAGGAAATTTATTTTTGCACCCTGTTACCTTCTCCCAGGCCCTTGGCGAAATGTCAAAAATGTATCTTATTTTTGGAGATACATCTCCGAACGCACCATTTCTTCATTTTATCCCAATTAAATTCAGAGATGCATCTAGGAAAGTATATTTTAGAGATGCATATCCAAAAATGGCTTGATAGTAAAAAAACTTACAAAAACTAGAAACATGGCAGTATGACCAAATTGAAAACCAAACCAACACCAACAACAACTTGACATTAAATTAAAACACTTAACATTACATAGATAATCATTAAAATAAATTCAACAATAAATATTGTTATAAATGATTCATTGCAACATAATGATTATATCCTCGACAGATCTTTGAATTCTCGCATCCACTTCAATCGGACCATTTGATTCATAGCGGTGAAAAATACTCAATATAACATTTAAATCTTCATCCGTCTTCAGTTCAAAGTTGGTGAAATGTATCTTCGCTTTGCTGTCAAACGAGGGTGAACGATACCCGAACTTGACAACTCTGTGATTTTTTGAAAAGCGTGGGAGAATATTATGTTCGATATCAGATCTACGATGGGTGTTTTTTCGGTTACCCTAAATAAAAGTGGCGGCTTCTCACCATTGAAACACACAAATGTAAGATGGAGATGTGCATTTATTCTCTAGTTTTAGTGTGTTATGTAGAAAAAAAATGGATTGAGAGACAAACTATTTATACAACTATTGAGTCACTTTAGACTTTAGAAACTTTATCATGTCAACACATTACTTTTTAGATATTTATCTCCAATTAAACCCCAACTTTATTTTACAGAAAAAGTAATTTTAGAGATGCATCTCTAAATTAAATTTTGACAAAAACAAATGATATATTTTAAAAAAATCCAAAAATATTTTAGAGTTTTCAAATGCGTATCTCACACCATAAAGGTTGGAAAAGAAATGAATGCGAGTTGTTCTATTAAATCGTTTTTGCTGGTTTGAACAAAGGTTTCGAATCCTATATTGCTAACATTTAACAAGTATCATATCACTCATTTGCCATTTGTTTTATCCCCTGCGCAATGAGTCACTTTGTCAAGTGCCACAAACTAAACTCATGTTTGGCTTTAAACATCATCATTCAAAACATTCACTCGTGTTATATTATATATTATTACACGAACTAGCTCGATTAAACATATAAATATAATACCTCTTCAAAGTCACTACTTCACTTGATTACATTAACCTTTACATCAATTAAATTACTACCTAACTCATACTCAAAAGCATACAAAAAAACCAACAGTCCATTTTTCTCTTCCACTAGATCACACTATTTGTCTTCTTTGTTTCATCAGCACCAGATCCATTTGGTGAAGCAGTTTCTGGCCAAATTTTTGCAGTTTTCACCTTTGATATGCTTGCCATTACACTCAATGGAGTCACATCTCCAACTACTGTCACCTTCTTTGCTGCAAAATCTATGTTGAAGGATGTCACCCCTGAAATTTAATTACCAAAACAAAAAACTTATTGAATTTTAAATGTAAAACAAATCATTTGATATGACAAGAGAGTGAGATTTTCATACCTTGCATTCTTGAGAGATGCTTTCTCACCTTCCCTTCACAACCTCTACAGTGCAGAGAAACCCTTAACACCACAACCTGCAACAAAATTCATTAAAATATCACTGACACAAACACAGACACCCAGACACGATACTGAAACATCAATATTGTTAAAAATTTGAAAATATTAATTAATTATAGATAATCACATGTTTCAGTGTCGTGTAACCAAACACGTCTTTCATCAGAAGTGTCTCTGCTACATAGAATTCAGATAAAGAGAGAGATATACTAACCTGGCTTGTAGAGCTAGACTTTGGAGCAGAGGAGGTGGAGTGTTGTTTAGATGAATGATTATTTTCATCTTCAACGGAAACTTGAGCCTTTTTTTTGTTATCATCAACTTTAGTGGAACCCAAAACAGGGTCATAATCTAAAACAGCTTCCAAAGAAGTTATGTCATCAAGCAAATATCTTGAAGAAGGAGGAGTGATTAAATCGGAAGGTGGTTTAACCCAACTCCTTCTTAGAATACTGTCAAATGGTTTTGAAGAGAAATTATTAGCAATATGTTTAAGTTCAGTGGAATTTTCAGCTGTTGTTGTACTTTTCTTTGTAGTAGTAGTTTTCTTTTTCTTGGTCTTTTTGAGATCATGGAGAGATTTTGGGTTGATAGGTGATGGAGAAGGAGAGGCAGGGAGAGTGAAGTCTCTTGCTGGAGTTCTTTTTGGATCTGTGATGATGGGGTTGTGGCGATCAATGGCTCGGCCACCATATTGAATGGTGTTTGAGGAAGAAGAGGTGGAGGAGGAGGCGTGATCGGTGTTGAGACATATGGCTGTTGAGGCTTGTGATGCACAGAAGAGTTCAATGGTTTTCATGTTTTTGATGGGCTTAGAAATTAGAGAATCTAAGTTGTGTAGTGAAGGAAGAGATAAGGAAAGTTGGTAGTAGTGGTGAGTGGTTTTAAGGTTTAATTTGTTTGGAGTTTTGAGGAGTGTGAAGTGGAGAGAATGAAAACAGAGAAAGAGATAGGAATGTATAATTTTCAGTAGAGTTTAGTTGGCATATGTCTAGTACAATGTATATTTGTTAATTGGTTTTACATTTGTTTCTAATTTGAATTTCAGTTACATTTACTATTGACATTTATTTTATTATATTTGATAATTTATTAATAATTTAAAGTTTAAAAATTTCCAATATACTTTACTTCATAAATAACTATTCAACTTTTTGAGATGAAAAACTAAGATACCTCTTTAGAAACGGTGATTAGTACATTCTTATGAGATGTTAATTTAAAACTAGTTTATTTAGTGTTTGTTTGTGAGTTAAGAGAGGAGAGCAATATAGAATTTATAAATAAATAAAAAATTAATAATTTTATGATCTGAAATGACTCATAAATTCAATCTCTTCAATCACTTTTTTCTATTTTATGGTATGAGTTATAAGTTTAATCTTATTGTTTTTATAAATTGGGATTAAATTGGCTTCTTCTTCATTTTAAAAGGTCTTTTTTATCTCGTAATTTTTTTTAAAGAGTTTGGTGAATCACTTAATATCTCTATTTTAAAGAATTTTTATACTTCAATAGATATGTTGTTTGGCTCAACTGTCTTACTATTATTCATCAATTTCAACGTTTATTTTATCTTTTGTTTCTAAATTCAACGGTAGTATTTGTAGTTTCAATCTCTTTGTCTATTGTCAAGTCTACTAAAGTCCGGTGAGATATCATATCCTTCATTAAATAAATTGTTGAAATATGTGTTTCATCTGCAATAAAATTTAGAACGAAGAGAGTAATACATAAAGTTGTGAAAATGGAAGCAACTAGTAGTTAAAGTAGGAATTAAATGTTTCCCTTTAATCCTTAGCAAGATTAGCATGACTTTGGATTATTGTTCTAATAAAGATCAAATATCTGTCGTTGTTGGGACCTCAAATATCAACAATAAATGACATTTGTAAAAGCTTATATAACATTGAAGGTAATTTTCTAGAAGAGTGAAAGTTAATCAATTTTATGATAAGACAGAACACTTCAGACTCACTTTTATGAGATACAACCAACACTTTTATTGCTTTCAGGACTTGTACAACACTATTATTGGCTGTATCTCATAAAAGTATAGTTATTGTTACAATAACTACACTGAAATTGTCTAAATACCAAATTTCTTTCTATTATTGGAGTATGAAAGAACAGAAAAACATCACAATCACTAGTAAAAAAAAACCTTTATTTACTGTATACACTATACAGTCCCTCAATTTCTATCTAACAATGATAAATATCTGAACATTTTTGTCTCATTTATATAACTATATGTTAGTATTCAGAACCTTTTTATTTGTTCTTTATTTCACATATAAAAAATAAATTTATGTACACATATTCCACGACATGAGAGTACTATTGATTTTCACGGGTGTCTAAATAAATAATGTTTGTAATTATTACTGCTCTCAAATATATTTCATATAGTAATGATTTCTTATAAAAATTATTCTATTCTGAGTGCAAACATGTTTTGTATTGACGTGAAATTCCAGCGACTTGAATTTCCATTTGAAGGATAAAAAAATTACTGGCACAAAACACTGAATTTGGATATGCACTGTGACCCTGCATGCTTGTTGGGCATGGCTGTGAATTCAGTATTCACACATGCTACAAGTTGTCCTAAAATTCTTTGATACTAGTGGTAAATGAATATAATAAAGGTGTTGTTGAAGAGAATCAAAACACAGCATTATTAAGATTCTAATGGAACAAATTCGATCATTTGGAATTTTGCTTTTCTCTGTGTGTAGTGTGTGGATTAGGTGCAAAGTCACTTTTTTCTATGTGACCATGGACTTAGTATCAAAAATTAAAAGTTTGCTCCATAACTCTATAGAATCGGATGCTTCTATAGCTTTTTTTTCTTCTTTTTTCATCTTTACTTTGTCTTGATTATTCCATTTTTCTAAAATGATAGCTAAAATTCTCTCTTAGCTTTTACTCTTTATTCGAGTTCTCTTGGATTTCAGTCTAAAAGCGTTTAGATTGGCGGATGTGAGGCAAAATTGTCTTAGTGGGAAGGATTAGGTACTCAATTTTGATTCAAATAATAACGAAAGTAGTCATTTAACAAGGTTTAACTTGTAACTTGCCAAATTAAATTGATCCCAACAAAAAATTGAAAGAACTCATTCTATATGATACCAATTATTATATATTAACACTCCTATTGTTGGAACAAATAACAACAATGCATTAAATTATATGTGTGGGTGTAAATTGAAAAAAAAAAGTCATTAGGTCCTACATATGAGAATTTATACAATGTATAAGTGTTTATAAGGTAGATGTATTCCGTATTGTTATTGGATTTCTGGACTTCCGTATAGGCCAAGAAGAGTTCCTCCCAAGCCCTTATCTTTGTTTTGCGAGATTAGGATTTGAGACATGTGTTTTTGCATGTCCAAGGATTCCGAAGACGTGGAGGTCTTTGATGGAACATTGATGTTTTCAGGAATGAATGCATTAAATGTTTTCTTCATAAGAAGTATCATGGTGCTAGAAATGACCGACACGTCTTCCCGTGCTGGTCAGTAATGATGCCCATCTTATCACAGAGTTTTCGAAGAGATCTCAATTGTTGATAATGTGGGCAATATTAAGGACTATGATGCTCAAATAGGGTATAAAAGGCTTTTGAAGTGTCACTTGCTCTTTGACTGTTATTGACTTATAAAGGGAAGTGTTTTTGTTTCTTCATCGTCCTTTGTTGGCAACGTTTTTCGTACGAACGTTGGTTCAAGCTTAGGAAGCTTTACTCAATGGTTTCTTTTTTGCATGTTTGATTGTTCTTTATCTCAAGTTCTAACATTTTAACTTTCTGTTTTACCCTTGTTTTGTTCCTTTTAGGATTTCTAGGATGGTGAGCGTTTGAGCTTTGTTCGCTTGCTACATCGTACCTGCATTTGTTCGCTACACAAATTAACTATGGTTATTATATCAAATTTGACCAAAAAGGTTGGAAAGGATATTTCGACGAACGAGATTGATTTAGAAATATTGGAAACCGTTTTTACCTTTGTTAGTGATGTGGGTCTTGCGACTCACTGGAGAGCGTTTCCCCTTGACAATGATAAGAGAATTTGCAATCAATATGACAGGTCTGCGATCCTTTTCCATAAATGTTTGTTTTCTTTCATAGTGTATCGTCTTCCTATTAATGAGTTTGAAGTTGGCGTACTGAATCATCTTCTTATTTCCCATTCGTAGTTACATCCAATAAGTTGGGTGTTCATCATAGTTTTTCAGCATTGGTGTGAATATAAGACTATCAAGCCAACTATAACATTGTATTTACACCTTTTTAAGATTCAAAATAGCGTCAACTATGCGAATACCTCTGGTTTGATTTCTTTGAGGAAAAGCATCAAATATTTTGAAGCTTATTCGAATAGTTTAAAAAATTTCAAAGATTATTTTTTTCCTGGCTACTCCTCTTAATAATGAGGCACGTGCAAATATATGTCCCTTAGAGCCAGGTCATTCGCTTGTGTTCACGGATACCTTTCGCAAGTACTGGACTCAAAGCCACTACTTGATAGGAGTAGGGATGTATCGCTACCGGGAAGAGGAAATGACCCAGGAAGAACTATTCTTGAAGAATCAGTTGGTGATATTCTACTAGGAACTTGGCTATGTTGGTGGGGTTGTCCCCTCTAATGTGGTGTCTAGAAACTGCTTTAAAATATGCATTATGACTCGTAAGGTGATGGATCCCAAATCAAATAATGAAAGGAAGAAAGTTTGTGGCAAGTGACCTTAAGGTCTTGTTCTTCTATTTTATCTCCTAGAATCTTCCTTGACACCTTCTTTCTTGATTGTGTATATGCAATGAAAAGCACAGACGACATGCAACAACTTAGAAAAGAGATTTGTGCTGAGGACGAATAGAGAAGTTTGATCTTCCATTTCTAGTGAAGAATATGCTTATTTATCGGGTCTCTGTGAGGAAGCTCGTCAAATAGAGTTGGTCGAATTGGCCTACCATAGTCATTGGGCGTCGACTGTTTTGGTATTCAACGCTGACTTTCTTCTTCAAGAAAAGGAAAAGCTCAAAGGATGGATTGATGACCATACAATTGAGCGAAACCGATATTTTGAGGAAAACTGGGATGCTCTTAATTTATTTTAAGCTATGTAGGCCAGCTTAGAGCCTTTTGAGTATCCTAAGTAGAGTTTTATCTAGCAGAAGCGAGCCAATCTTGGATCCTACCCGGAAAAAGCTAGAAGAACTAGCTAAGTTTCTAAAGGAGTCTCAGGAACATCAAAGGAAATCGGAGGATGGCCTTCGTGTAATGTGTGAAGATAACCTTTCTCTTTCTAAAGAGTTGATTAAGTCGTTGCAAGTAGGTTTTTCGTTGCTGAAGATGCCTTTAAGAGAGTATTAAAGCAAGCGGAATATTTTTATGTCACTGGACCAATTTCTCAAGACTGGGTTTGTCTCAATCAAGACATCAAAAATGGAAAGGTGGTTTCCTTTGAGGACTACTCGTCATATATGCAACTTCAATGTATATCCTGAAATGTGTGTGTGTATAAACACAAATATACTTCAGGTTATTATTTATTCATGGTTTACCTGATTTATGCTTGTATCTCTGATCTTGGGTTAATTTATGTAAGACTTAACTTTTCCTCTGAGTTTTATGCTCGAAGTTTATTGGATGACTCTAGGGACTGTACTCGGCCAAGGGTATGTGCCCTTGTGGAACCATGTGTTTGGTGGTTATACAAGAAGTGATCAAAGGTAAAGATGACTATCATGGTTTTCTTTTGATGATGATAACTCGTTTCAATGATGGCGACTTGTGAAGATTCATCCAAATTCTTATATGATTGGTTTATTCGGAAAATCCTTGAAGCTTCAGAATGTGAAAGAGAAGTAGTATGAAAGCTTATTTAGTCGCGTCTGAATGATCTTTGTGTTGTAAAAACACAAGGGTGTTCTCGTAAAGAAATATGGATAAATCACAAATGCACTAAAATTTTTTAAAGCCTCTATTTCTCAAATAAAATAACCTTAAAATTTGTGGAGTCTAGCCAGATGAATTAGGAACTGTCAGAATAATTTGGACAAGTTTTTTAATTGTCCAATCGATTGGAACATATTCCCAATCGATTGGGTAAGTGAAAATATTGTCCATGATCAATTGTGACAATGTCTTAATTAAGGGCAACGACTATTTATCCAATCTTTCCAAAATGAGCCATTGTAATCGATTATTTGGGGCATCTAATCGATTGGCATAAGGTCTAAATCAATTGGAGCATTAATTTGGCACATGGATCTTTTCCTTTTTTGTTTCAACCTCTAGCCTATGAATAGAGGCCTCTCCTCTCACTTTTTGAAATCCAGAAACGTGATTTCCCTATCTCACTCCTCACACACTCTCTTAAAATATTTTTCTACTCTCACTAAAATTTAGTCATAGCGCTTCGAGAAAGTTATTGTGTTTAAGAGAGGTTTTTGTTCTGGAAAAAGGTGATATTGTAAATTCACCAAGAGATATTTTTCTATTGGTTGAATAATTTCTCTTAAAGGAGTGTTTGTTTGGGTTCAAAGCTAAATTTGTTAAAAGATTTGTTTGGGGATTTAGTTTTTAAGTCGCAGGTTTAAAGCTTGAGCTCAGCCCGTGTAAAATTTCAACCTAGTTCAAGAGTTTACCTTATGTAAAAGCTCACTTTGGTTTGAGATCAGCCTGGTGAAAAATCTAAACTCGATTTATGGTTAGTCTGTGTAAGACCCCATTTTGGTTTGTAGAGAGCCCGTGTAAAACCATCATTTCAGTTCGGAAGATAGCTTGTTCAAAAATCCACATTGGTTTGAGATTAGCTTGTGTAAAATCTTAAAGTTTAAGCTTATAGACTAACCGCTCGAAGCTTTGTTCGTGATTTGAAGGAAGACTAACCACTTTCATCCATTGTTCATTGTTTGGTTGGAAGTTTACCTGAAACTTCATTTCTTGTATAAGGGGGTTTGTGAGTTACCTACTAAAAGCTCATAATCTTTATTGAATATTCTCATGATCAAGTCTTAGGGTAAAGATTATGTCACTTTATTTAGATCGAATATCTATAATTTTTGGTGTCGTCTCTTTACCCTTCTCTCTTTATTTTTTGCATATCTATTTTCCACTGCTATTATTCAAACGTTTTTACCAAAAAAATTTGAACTCTAAAAATGAAAATAATAAGTTTTTAAACTATCATTTTTCAAACCCCCATAATTCACCCCCGTCCCTGCCTCTTGTGTGTGAAGTCATATGTTCTACAGCTGCATCTTTGGGACAATTGCATCTTTGGGAGAATAAATAAAATTACACTAAACCCCAAGGTATTTCCCTTTATAGAATGTTTAGTATATTGGCGTACAATTGCATCTTTGGAACCACAACCATGCAACCATTACTTACAATGACCTTATTGAAGCAATACATCAAGAACACATTCTATTATGCATTTTGTGATGATATTGTTAGTTTTACCAATGGTGTTCAATAATTTTGAGTAAACTAGAGAGTTATATGAGAAAGAAAATCATAACTTTGATCAAAGAAACATAGCCCTCTCCCATATAATAGAAGTTAAGGAGCAAAAAGAAACTGGATTCAGAATGGGGAGCAGAGGCCCAAGTTAATTCGGCAAAGATGTTCGGCAAAATCATGGGATTTTAAAACAGAGAATTTTGAGTGAGAACTAGTTATGGTTATGTTCTTGGGGATCTCATAATAGATTTTGAAAATTTAGGGTTTCGAGAAGGAATTTCAAGAGAAATATTGAGCATAAGGAAAGAAAAATCAAGAAAGAAATAGATAGAAGAGTAAATAACACAAGATTCAACTAAGGCTAGTTATAAAATTACACCTTGTGACCAGGCAGATTTTTCGCTTAATTAGTTGCAAATATCAAGATTGTTGTTAGAGTAACTGAATCGCCGAATTAATGAGTTTTTTCATTCGTAAATTAGGACAAGGTTTATAACATCTACTTTTTCTTTGACGGTGAAATGTTGACGATGCTCACATGTAACAATTGTTGTTTATGTAACACCATTTCACACCTCAAGGTCAACCAATAATATAACACAAAGGATGTTTGCTTACACCTACAAATAAATAATTGTTGGTCAAAGCTGACAAACACTCGACTTTAAGTTCAGTCAAGTTTTCCTTCGGTCAAAATGAGGTTTTTCAAATCTAGCGAGGTCTATGAAATTCAGAGAGGTGCTAGATTCAAATAATGCTCTTTGGAACTAGAAAATCTAGACATTTCACTCATGTTCCTTGTTTGTAGCGTCATTAACCAAAATTGTTATTTGTACGAGGCCATGTTCTAAGGTTATAGCGCACGTGTGGATTTAGAAAACAAGCAATAT